>NC_136485.1:105497139-105634639 GCF_053919585.1 Euprymna scolopes
TGTATATATATATGTATATGCATATATATATATGCATATGCATATATATATATATATATATATATTACTTTAAAAATTACTACTCTATATTGAGTACAATATTATAATCGATAAAGAATTGTCTCGATAATAATAAATACGAAATGTGCATTAATTAAAATATATTTAAGCCTACTTTACGCCCGGGCAACTCCGAATGGCTTGTTAGTATATATATATATATATATATATATATATATATATATATATATAATGATTAAAAATATCAAACTTGTATATTTCAAATTTTATGATGTTGACCATCTTTAAAATGTATTTTTGGAAGAGAAGCTGAAATTACTTTATTATTTGCTTACATTTCGCCATTTTGGACTTAGAATAAAGCTACAAAAACTCTAATATTCTATTAACAAATTGCATTAGTTTCTATATATCTTACTAGAAATGTTCTATTTAGTGATTAATGAATTATTTATAATTAATATATCCATATCTACCCAGATAACATCAATGATTATAACATGTTTAAATACCCACTCAATTTATATGAAAGTCATACAAAAAAAAAAATTTTCAATTTCCGGTTGTATTAAATTATTTATTTAAGCGAAATTTGAATCCATACATAATTTAGTTCTCATAACGGTTTTAATAAAATTTATTATTACATAAATTATAATTCTTTATAGTCCACAATTCTATTACAATATTTAGTTGCAATATACGAATTCTTTTATAAATATTCTTTTGTCATTTGTTCATTATATCATCTGCAATTTCTTAAAAAAGGAGAGGTAGATATAAAAAGAAATAAAGAATATTTCCACAGAAATATATATATATATACTAGCATTTCAGTCCGGCGTTGCCCGGGTGCTTGGAGGTGTATGTTGAGCAAAAAGAAAAAAAGTGGAAGTAGGAAGGCAGGCTCGAATCCGTAACGCGAAGGAGGAAAAGAATGAGAAGCAAACGTGACGTCTTTGCTGTTACGACCACCGCCTTACCGGAAGTAACGTAAGTTTATACTAAGGCTAGACAATCGAAAAGAGGGATGACTTACGACAATATCGGCGAAACAAAGTGAACCCTCCTGTAGAAAAATGTCTAGTTGAAGGTGAAAATATTGTTTTTAGCCAATTTTTCGGTATTTGTTGTCTGAACGATCGAGCTTAAAAATGATAGTGATCTTGTGAAAATCCGTCGCCTGTGTCGAAAGTTTTAGGCAGACATGCAAACATACATACATACATTTATATATTGGTAGCTCAAATTTGATATATTGGTAGCTCAAATTTTCGATCCAAACCGATTAAAAAGCTTGCCCTATCTCTCTTTATGTAAAATTTCAAATGTTTAGACCAGAAATTGTCTGAGTAATTTGGTCGAGACCGCAGCGGTCAAATTTTTTTAACTTCGACAACTATTATGACCCCTTAACATTTATTGTTTTGGGCTCAAATCAAGTTATTAAGTCAGATCCATGTCCAAGGAACCTACATCTAAACTTTCAAGTGTTTGGACCCAAAATTGTCGGAGGAGTTTGGTAGAATTTTCAAAGGTCAAATCGTTGAACTTTGACCCCCCTAAACAGCCAAATTTCTTGTTGAAAACCGATTACAAAGATTTTCCCACATCTTATACCCTGTATATAAATTTTTGCGTCTGTAGTCTAAAACTTGACAAAGTTATTAGGTAGGGAAATGTACACAGATAGTCACACACGCACAGACAGACAGACACTTTCACTTATATATATATATATATATATATATATATATATATATAGAGAGAGAGAGAGAGAGAGAGATTGGACGCAATACGTAGTAATGATTGAAAAAGTTTTTTAAAAAAAGACTCGTGCGCCATCACCGAGAATCGAAACCAAAACGTTCAGATCTCGATTTATTTTTGCCCCTGTCGTAAATGACAGGGCTATAAAGATATTTATAAGGCAAGACTAAAAATTAAAACATGAACTAATAGCTACTACATTATGCATTCGTAATGCCAGCGTTCGACCTTCACCTGGCAAATTTCTTCTTTTTTTTTAAATTTTCACACTTTTGCACCGATTTTTCCCGTGTAAAACCCAAATGTAAAGTTTCACATGGATTCAAATACCTATATATGAAGTTATCTGTCTGTAGACCAAAAACTCTAGGAGGAATTTGGTAGGAAAATTTTGTTAAACAAAAATATATACGTATACATAAATATATATGGAAACAGTTTTGTGTTTATTATAAACTTGTTACGCAAATATTATGCAAGTATAAATTATGTAGAATATCTGCATTAATATAATTACACGTAATAGTTAAATAAAGATGATCATCCCATAAGAAAACCGAATAAACTAATAGAGATTTCATTAAAATGAATGTTTAAAAGAATATGCAAGTAGGCTAGAACTTTTTCTAGTGAATGCAATTCCACAACCCATATATAAGAAAGTTGTATTTTCTTTTAAAAAATATAGAAAAGAGGATTTTAATATGAATACCAATACACACACACACAAACTAATAGAAGTATGTTTATATATTATATATATATATATATATATATATATATTATTTTATTTTCTTGACGTAAATATAGTTATATCTTGCTACGATGTACAGACCGTTTCGATCATTATTGATCTCATCAGGCAAGAAAAAATTTTGAAAATTAAAAAAGTTGAAAATCATTTTAAAATTAAAGAGAATGGAAATATGTTGCCATGTCTAACGTGTAGCATGGTATAAAAATCTTTTCTTGAATTAAAAATAAGATCTTATACGGTAATACAAATTCAGTAAATTGACAATATCAGAGTATAATCCTAATGATCCAGGACCCACCACTTCCATTATAGAAATTTATCTCATATATATATATATATATATATATATATATATATATATATATATATATATATAAAGCTGAATGTCTGTGTGTGGGGGGTATGGTCACGAATAGGCTCCTATATGGTTGGCTATTTTAAAAAAACTTATTACATATGATGATATAAGATGTATCGAGACACAGGAATGGGTATGTTTGATCTAGCAGAATGGTAGTTCATTAAAATTGTGGGATCTGCGTTCGCGCCTGGTCCACAAAGTATGGAAATAAAAAATTTAAAAATTTAAAAATAAACGTTTACAAGTGTTTTTGATATAGATGTACATAATAATACTTTGATAAGTATGTTTTAACTTAAATAGGGATGGTTTAATAAAATTATGGGCTCTACATTCGCGCCTGGCCTCCATAAAATGGAAATGGGCACAAACTTTAATAAAGATTTTTCAGATCTATCTGCGTAAGTATACTTTGATAATTATGTTTCAGTTTGAAGAAATATGGTATAATAAAATTATGGAGTGTTTGTTAGCACCTGACCACCATAGAATGGAAATATGTCACAAAGTTTAACTAGGTTTCGTTAATATGGATCCACAGAATATTGTGATAAGCATTTCAGTGGGAATAGGTATGGTATAATAAATTATGGGGTTTATCTATTTTATTTTTACTTCTGCCTCTCTCTCACACTCTTTATCTTCTCTCTCTCTCTCACCCTGTTTCTCTTCTCTCTATATTAGCACTTATCAAGGCCAATAGGCAACTCGAGGATCAACTCGACCATGAGAGTTCAAACGTGCACAGTATTCAAATTTGGGAAAGAGGATGGAACAACTTTCTCTGCTGCCTCGCTCTCACACTCTTTATCTTCTCTCTCTCTCTCTCTCTCACCCTGTTTCTCTTCTCTCTATATTAGCACTTATCAAGGCCAATAGGCAACGCGAGCATCAACTCGACGATGAGAGTTCAAACGTGCACAGTAGTGAAATTTGGGAAAGAGGATGGAACAACTTTCTCTTCTGCCTCTCTCTAACACTCTTTCTCTTCTCTCTCTCTCTCTACCCCTGTTTCTCTTCTCTCTATATTAGCACTTATCAAGGCCAATAGGCAACTCGAGGATCAACTCGACGATGAGAGTTCAAACGGGCACAGTATTAAAATTTGGGAAAGAGGATAGAACAACTTTCTCTTCTGCCTCTCTCTCACACTCTTTATCTTCTCTCTCTGTCTACCCCTGTTTTTCTTCTCTCTATATTAGCACTTATCAAGGCCAATAGGCAACTCGAGGATAAACTCGACGATGAGAGTTCAAATGTGCACAGTATTAAAATTTGGGAAAGAGGATAGAACAACTTTCTCTTCTGCCTCTCTCTCACACTCTTTATCTTCTCTCTCTCTCTCTCTCTCTACCCCTGTTTCTCTTCTCTCTATATTAGCACTTATCAAGGCCAATAGGCAACTCGAGGATCAACTCGACCATGAGAGTTCAAATGTGCACAGTATTAAAATTTGGGAAAGAGGATGGAACAACTTTCTCTTCTGCCTCTCTCTCTCTCACACTCTTTATCTTCTCTCTCTCTCTCACCCTGTTTCTCTTCTCTCTATATTAGCACTTTTCAAGGCCAATAGGCAACTCGAGGATCAACTCGACGATGAGAGTTCAAACGTGCACAGTATTAAAATTTGGGAAAGAGGATGGAACAACTTTCTCTTCTGCCTCTCTCTCACACTCTTTATCTTCTCTCTCTCTCTCTCTCACCCTGAAAGATTCCTCTCCCCTAAGAATAAAACATATGTTCAATATCTGCTTTTGTTTTTTCATTGTTTATACGGTCCCGTATATATATATATATAAAAGCCAAACGTCTGTGTGTATGTATGTTTGTTTGTAACGCTAAAACTTTTGAAAGACGGAACCAAACTTGACAAATTTGGTATCATATCGAAGCCCCATCACCTGGATGACAAATATCGAAATTTCACGTCAAACGGACCACTAGAAGTTGGTCAACTGATCAGTTATCTTCGAGGGGGCCCCCAAAAAACCTGTCATTATCTATATATATAAAAGACAAATGTTTGTTTGTAACGCTAAAACTTGAGATGAAAGATTCCTCTCCCCTAAGAATAAAACATATGTTCAATATCTGCTTTTGTTATTTCATTGTTTATACGGTCCCGAGCAACGCCGGGTAGCCCTGCTAGTACTTTCATAAATCAGAGTCCATTTTCTGTAGGCTGTTTTTGAATCCAGTCAACGACGGGTACTTTTGCTAGTATATATATATATATATATATATACTAGCAAAAGTACCCGTCGTTGACTGGGTTCAAAAACAGACTACAGAAAATAGAGAGATTTCTTCTATTTCTCTTTATTATTTTTGTGAGACTAAAGGAGCTGCTGTATACTTGCCATATCAGTATATCTTCCTATATGTATGTTTTGTTTGTATACGTTATGTGTAAGTGTATTTCTATCTATATATGTGTATATATGTGTATGTATATATGTATGCATGCATCTATGTCTATGTATACTTACATGCATGTGTGTCCCTATTGGATGTGAGTGAGTCTCACTTCTGATCCTATATTTTATTTTATATAGATGTATGCATTTATACATTTGTATATGTACATACGTGTATACGAACAATTATGATTATGCATTAAATCATTAAACCATTACTTATGATATGTACACCTTTCTACTCATTTTAACTCCCCTTCAAATTTCAAATAAAGAAATTTGAATTATCATTTCCACACAATTATCTTCCTGTCTGGGTAAAATTTACCTCAACTGACCCACCCATATTCATCTGTTCTAAAAATAGATTTATAACGATGGTTTTCCATCTGCCTCTTCCTCTTGTTCTTAGTCTCATTTTCTCTAAACTATGTCTATCTTTCTTTTACACCTTTTTTCGCCTTCTTGCTATTCTTTCTTCCTCTTTTATATTCTTCTCTTTTTCATTTTTACTCTTTTTTATTTACCTCCCTATTCTCAATTTCAATGTCACTCGTTTATTGCTATCCCTTGAATCTTCACTTTAACACTTACATTTGCCGTATCAATTATTTTAAAAAGAAAACTGATTTTAAAAAAAATATAACTTTACCTCTTCATGATCTGATTTTTTTTTCGAAGCTTTTTTACCCTGGACATCTATAATTCTGTTTTACCGTCCATTATGGATTACCAATAGATTATCAATGGGTTTATTTAAATTTATCCTGTTCTGAATTTTACCTCCTTCTTCTATGGATTTATACCATATCTTCTTTCTCCATTTTCCTGCTTCCTGCTTTTACAACCATTTTAAATCCCTATAAACTTTCACTAACTGTTTATTAACTTTTTATGCAAGTATGATTAATTTCAATGCATTAACCTACAAAATTGATTGTATACTTTGCAAACCTTTTTCCTCTGATAAGAAGAATTGCATTTTCGAAACTCCGCGATATAAGGTCTTTCAAGTTAATTTGTATTCCTTGTCTGATAATTAAAATTGTGTATACTTTTCTTACAGATTTATAATGCTTTTTTAAATTTGAATAAATTTTCAATCATAAGACTTTTATATATATACTAACAAGGGTACCCGGCGTTTCCCGGGTGTTTAGAGCTGTGTGTGCTCTTAAATAAAACAAAAAGAATAGGCGAAGTACGGTTTTTTGTTATCCGCTCCCTGTACAAAACTGGCCAATTTAGGATGAAGGAATTAATGTTTTTGGCCAATTTTTCGATATTTGTCGTCCAAGATCTGGAGCTTTAAAATGATACCAATCTCGTGAAAATCCAGCGCATCTGTCGAAAGTTTTTGCGAGACATACAAACACACACACACATTTTGGCTTTTATATATATTAATATACTTGTGTGTAACCATCACTTTCATTATATAAATTAAGCTAATATATATATATATATATATATATATATATATATATATATATACATATATATATGCATATATATATATATGAACATATATATATGTATATATATGTATCTGTCTCTCTCTCTCTCTCTATATATATATATATATATATATATATATATATTAATTTAATTTCTTTAATGAGAGTGGTGGTCCTTGAATCATTAGGATTATACTCTGATATTGTCAATTTATTGAATTTAATTCAAATATATCGTACATTATGGAGAACAACACACCCTAATCACAAATTGATAATGACTGTTTAGCAACGCGTATTATAAATGACTGTAGTCTGCTTGGTCGCAGGAGTATTTCTGAGTATTTCTTCTTTTCTGACTAATTGCTTGAGAGTTTTGTAAAACATACTACTTCACTCATAAGAAGAACATATGGGTTCATCCCTTTTCTATTGTGCATTAGCATGCTTTAGTAGCACCGATATAGATCCAACCCAAAATCTGCGATTTGTACCGATAATCTGACACATAGACAGATACTTACATTGTTGTAGAGTTTATAAAAACATAGATAACGTCACCTTTAACATAAAGATGCATATAGTTTTTATGTCATCTTGTTTTATTATCTTATTTTTATTTTATTGTGTTCGCTTTTCAGTTTTCTTTTTATATTTATTTTCTGAAGAGCAATTCTTTCATCTTACACAAACAAGCACGTGTGTAAATATTTCATATATTTGTTACAGTTTCATTTTTTATTATTTATAGTGGAACAAATGTATAAATTTACAGTCCAATAATTCGCACAATCTGAAAGTATTTATTGCTTTGCATGGCTGAAAATGACAATACGAAAGTAAAAATGGAAAGAATGATTTACAAATGGGAATTATATTGTAAAAACGACACGTAAGAAAGTAAATCTTTATTTATATATAAAGTTAGCTATGTATATATGTTGATATGTATTGTATGCATAGGATTTACTTGCAAATCATTGTGAATTTTAGATCACACCAACTAAGCATAAGTGTACATAATGTGGGTTCTATTTAGCTTAAATTTTGTCTATGTAAATGACGGAAAGAGATATGGGAGTCTTTTGCAAAAATTGCAAATCGGCTGATGTTTGTATAATTTTACAATAGATAAATTAACTGATAAATATTATTTAGTTAGTCTAGCCGACGAACAATGCTCACTTTTGTATGTTCTTGTTGGTACCTTTTACTACTCTCTTTCCGTGTTGTGTTTTCCTCATAACCCTTTAAAAGGGGTTTAACAGTTGTAAATAAAAAAAACAAATCGAGCACTGTAAAAGCGTCAATCAAACAGACATTTGATGATATCGTTTGCAGGCATCGATCTCATGGACCAGAGACTAGAACAGCCGACTATCAACTAATGTTTGTATGATTTCTAGTTCTGATATGGGTACAAGTCTAGTCGCACTGAATAACTGTGATACAGCGAAACACCCCGTCTGTTGATGAATAATATACATATATATATATATATATATATATATATATACTAGCATGGGTACCCAGCGTTGCCTGGGTTGACATGAAGTTCCGTTTGAAACATACCTGCATACTAATCACTTTCATCATGGGCAACGTGTATACCCCCACAACAAAAATAAAAGAACGGATAAAAACGTGTAAATGTAATCGCCCCCAAAAAGAAGTGTGTGATACCCTCTCCACCAGATATTTCGGCAGATGGGCTACAAAGAGAAGAAACTATTCTCCGGATATTGAGCACTGGACCCCCCCTCCAAAAAAAAATGATTAAAAATAAATCATTATAACTTTTGTTTCAATAAAAATAGCAGTGAATGCCCATGCGATCGCAAAAAAATAGAAAAAAGAAGATCTATCAAAATTTAATTCCAAAAACAGTTAAATGAAAATTTTAGCCATTTTATATTTCTAATGTAACCCTCCCACACCCAAAAATCAAATGAATTTGTCATATTTTGGGGTTCGTTCTGTTTATAAAATTGTTAGGTGAAAGTACAGAATGGTCTCATAAAAATTAATTAAATTTATCGATATTTTATGTTTCAAATGTAATTCCCCCCACCACCACCACAAAAAATGTATTTGTCATGTTTTGCCCCCCTCCTCGGTCGCCAAACATGAAAAATGCTAGAGATGTCATGTCTGGTTGAACGTTTTGTGGGCAAAAAGTGGGTGCTCATTTTCCGTTAAATTTATATAGAAAAGTTATCCCCACGCTAAAATGTTACATTTTTTTTCAGAATTTCTTCTTTCATATTATTTATAAAGACTGCTTAAACGTAATAGGCCCACAAAAAAGCAGGTATTTATTTTTTTAGGGGTTAATAGACGCTGAGTCACGTCGTAAAAATTGACCATTTTTAATTTAAGATATTAAATAAATTATAAAGAAAATCTGTTTCGCAGGCAATTAAACACATCTGCTAGGTTAAATTATTATAATAAATCCTGGGTAACACCGATCAAATTTTATAAACAAAAAAAGGAGCAGATAATGAATGGGATGATGGGTTTTGTTCACATGGAAAATTGGCCCTCGAGGGAACTAAACACGAAAATAAAAATAATTAAAATTACGGTAAATGAGTAGTTTCCAAGATCTGAAGAAAAGTTAGTTTCAAAACAGTGGGGGATCACTTTTCTATAATACTTTACCGTAAAATGAGCACCCACATTGAGATTATCATTTTTTTGCGGGTCGGGGGGTTGCCGGTTTATATTTTTATTTATTTTTTTTTTTTTGGGAGAGGGATATTCGATATAGAACTTGTATAGTTTTTCTGCGCTGTAATTAACCGTTTTAACGTAAGTAATGCACCAACATCGACCGAGCAGAAGAAGACTTTCATATTTCACAAAAAGTTTGTTTACATTTGGTGGGAGGCGATATAGGGGCGGGGGTGTTGTGGATGTCACAGCCGGTGGCCATAAAGTGGGTGCATTTCTTTATATTCTATAAACTACTTGTTTCCTGGAATTTTTAACGTTAGTGGTGATTTTAAAAGATTTTCCGAGGGTGGAAAGAATGTACCCTCCCCATAAAATGGTGGCCTCAAAGTGGGTGCTCATTTTACGTTAAATTATTATAGAAAAGTGATCCCCTGCTTTTTGAAACTAACATTTCTTTCATATCTTGGAAACTGGTCGTTTACCGTAATTTTAAAAGCTATTTTCGTTTTCAGCGCCCCCAAAAACTTATATAAGTGGAAATTTAAAAGGAATTTTCGGGGATAGAGTGATTCTCTATATTTACCATTTTCTCTAACAAATAAAAAAGGTTACTTAAAAATTAAGAATAAGCGAAAAAAAAATTTCCTCCGAATTTTTTTTATTTATTTTTTTTTTTTTTACATTTTCACCCCAAACAAGGCACATTGCCATTTTGATGTACAATCAGGGACATAAGCATCAGAAGTACTGTGTAGGGAGTTGGGCAGCAAGATGTCGGTTCACGAAGGGAATTCCAGTCTAGCGGTTCTGGGAGAGAAACTACTGGAGTAGAAGGCTCTTTTACATCTAGGGATCTCTACTGTGAAGGAGTGTGATTTAGCTGCTTGTCGGGTTTGTCGGGGGTATTTAAGTCGGGGGGCACAAGTGTTTGCAGTTCGTCAGAACATTCACCGTTAAAGTACTTGTAGAACAGGCAGAGCGATGCAACATTTCGTCGATGGGGCAGAGGCTGAAGCTTAGATGATAGTTCAGGACCTATTTTTTTAAACCTTGTCTATGAGCGAGAGACTAATGGCAGATGCACCAGCACAAATATGACATACATGGGCAAATGGTGGCCTTATAGAGGTACAGGATACTTTCGGGCGTTAGTAGCTTTCTAGCACGGTAGAGTGAACCTACCTTCTTCGCAGCGGTCCTGTCCATACTTTCAATGTAATTGTTCCAACTCATGTTTCCTGTGAACGTTAGGCCGAGGAGTTTAAAAGATTTACTTTCAGATAAAGGGTCATTGGCCATTGCTATTGGTGGTAGAGAAGGTTTCTTGTAATTATTTAAGGAAACAAGTTTAGTCTTGGCAGCATTGAATGTGACCATCCATTTTTTGTCCTTATCCCACTACAGATCGGAGGTCATCCTCTAGTTTCTGCCATTTCTTTAGATATGTATTCATTTGTTTTCCTGTCGTGTCTGTTATAGAGCGTGGTGTCGTCAGCATATATACCAATCTCACAGACAATTTTGTCAGGGAGGTAATTTATGAATATTAGGAATAATACAGGTCCCAGGATAGACCCTTGAGGCACTCCCGCATTTATATCATATTATTTCGATGTATGACCGTTGAGGAAAACATGGATTTTCTCTTATCTAAGAAGGCTTTAACTATGTTATGTATTCTTCCAATGATACTGTATCTGATTTTCCTGAGAAGACCTTCATGCCATATCGTGTCAAAAGCCAAGATTAGAGAACTCTAGTTATAAATATAATTCAGCTTAAAAAATATTTCGAAATGAAAACAAATCGATTACAGAAAATATTTAATAACGTGCTTCGTTTAAAACAATTTTTCAATTAAACTATCACAGTTATTTCCCCTTTGGTTTTCTGGTTTGAAAATTAAATGATTTCAGATAAAATAAGTTAAATCAAATATAAATTGAAATTTAAATAAACTAAATAATTTAAAAAATGAATTAGTACAGTTGAAACAAAGCTATTATGTCGAATAAGTAATATCATCGAGCTAATTATTCAAATAGATTTAATTTAATGTGATATGCTAATGACCGTAACTCAAGCAATGTAGATGTGGTTTGAAGGGTGCTATATATAGAAATTACGTATAAAATATAATGTCTCCTTTGACAGAAGTATCCTGTCATGGGCGTTAGTATTTCTTGACTAGGAGAGGTATACACACATATGGCCTTTATATTTCTTTGGTCATTGGGAGTTGTACACACAGACACACGAACGTTACTATAACATAAAAATGTTTCGATCTGTGGTTATTAATTTCAACAGGCAAAAATATGTATTTTCTTTTAATTGCTCATTTTGAAAGTGAGATGTGAAGCCATATTTCATTTCAAAGTGATATATCCCTTGAGAAATATATTCAGTATAAATTAATTCAGATTAAAATTAAAATGATGTAAGTATAACAGGTTTATTGTACAAAAACGGTACAATATAACAAATCAGATATTTACATAAATGCTGCCTTGAATGACGTAATATGAAGATTTACTTACTCCCCGTTGGTTATCGTTTGTTAAGGTATTTTATAGATTGAGTAATACATCAATTCAGGTAACTTTATTATCTAGTACAGCTGACATCTATTCTATGTAGCCGCCTTAAGCTACAACCACGGCCTCAATATGGGTCCGGAACTAGGAGTATGCCTTTTCCACAAGCGCCGGTAGTAGCTCGGTGAATACTCTGCGGATGGGTGCGATCAGGCTGGCTTTGATGTTGTGCAAGGTTATGTTGGTGATGTTCTCGGTGTATGATGAAACGAAGTAGTCCAGCGGGTTCAGGTCGGGGGAGGAGGGGGAGGGCCAGTGAGAGAACGGTAAAAAAGCTTGGGTCTCTTTGGACGTGGATCGGCACCGAGTCTTGTTGTCACGTGATTGCACCAGAGAATTACCACACTCTTCAGCACAACTAGATACACTGAAAAAGTGTTTTCTTTTAAGCCGACTTCGAAGATGTGAGGTGACATGATGTGTCCCTAACTTGAAACCACACGAAAGACCGTAGCCGTGGCTTGACACTTTGTTTTCACTACCCTGGGCACGTTTCTGTTATTCGTAGCAATCCAGCGATGCATTTTGAGGATGGTGGAAATGGTCCTGTTGTCAGAACTTATGTATGTAGAGAGCATGAGTTGTACAGCGGCGCATCTCACATCTCGCTTATTGAGCATTGTGTCACTTTCAGACATGATAGAAGACTCGTGACGCTCTTAGGATTTGTATACAACTGGCCAACTAGTAAATCGTCTGCAACAAGAAAGAAGACCGGTTTTTATCAAACGGAAATGGAATACTGCCGTCTTTTCTATGGCGACAATTTTATCGTTTCAATTTGGAGAAGAATCCGTATTTTTTGTTTCGTTGTTGCTTCTATCAACATTCCAACATGGGTAGTTTTATTAAAAAGAAGTCACACAATACCTCCATTGGTACTTTTCCAGGCAAACTTTGCTCCTTGAATTATGTCAATAACTCTCCTAATTCTTCTAGTTACTATACCATCCCCAAAACGTTTTCCAGTCTGAATGTTCCTTAAAAAAGATTTATCTCCTCCTTTATATGATTTAAACTTCGTATTTATGTTCATATAATAATCTTTCTATTTGGCAACAAACTATCGAATATTTCACGTATTTTCCTTGTATACTCATGAGAAAAAAAATGGGTCAAGAGTGAAGAAGAAAGAAATCGATTTTTCAATATTTTTCCATGCATTTTTGTTAATTTTAACTGAAAATTTTTATTTTGCACATCATTATAATTATTATTATAGCACATAATAATAAGTGAAAAAATTAATCCTAAAATTGTTAAGAGCGCATCTTGGCGAGGATATAAAAAACCGAATTGCAGAATTAAGTCAGTCCAAAATGACTTATAACCAGAGTTTTTTTTATATTTTAAGAAAAGAAAATGTGAAAATATCTCTTTCTGTAGTGAAGCTAATTAGTGAAAGGTTCGAAATCGAACGCTTGGTAAAAGGGAAAGTTGGATCTGGTCGCCCTACAACATCTATTTTGAAGGACGACCACATGCTTATATCAACTGTTTGGAAGGATCGAAAGAAAACTTATGTCGACCATAGCAAAGAATTTTAAACAGTGGCTGGAAATTCTTTTTCTAGATACACAATATCTAGATGAATGAAAGAAATGGAATTTTCCTCTAAAAGGTGTGCAAAGAAGCTATTTTTATCTAAGAAGAACATCAATGTTAGAAAAAGATTTTTCTCGTGTTATGGCAAGAAAGATACAGACTGGTTAAGGAATGTTTTCTGGTTAGATGAATCAAGATTTTGTCTTGTTAGTGATGCTCATGATGCTCCCGAACGGTGCAATCAAAGAACTGGAGAAAGATTTTCGACAAGTGGCATAAAAGTGACAATTAAAGATAGGAATGGAAAGATAATGGTATGGCAAACTTTTACTGCAGCAGGAGTTGGGGGACTTATAAGATGTGAGAAGTCAATTAATGCAAAGGAATACATTCGAATATTAGAAAAGGGAATGTTATCAAGTATCCAGAAGCTGGGAATATCCCAGAAAACTATTTTCAACATGATACTACCCCCTATACACATTGCTAAAGTCACAAGAAATGGTTTTCTGATAATTCAATTTGTGATATTTTAGCCAGGTGAAAGCCCCGATTTAAGCCCAATCGAGAATATTTGGTCTCGTTCATTAGCCGGAATAACTTTTGAGGACAATGACAAACTGTGAGAAGCTGTGCAAAGCGAATGGAATAACATCAGAGTTCCACTTTGGTTGAGAGCATGTCTAAAAGGATTGATCTTTTAAAGAAATCAAAAGTGAATGCGATTCCATACTACGCATTTATTAAAGTAAATGTCTTGTTCCTTGTTATTAGACTTGTTTAAGTTTCCTTGTTCAATTGGTTGTTGTTTAATATAGCTTTTAATGCAATAAAATGTATAAAATTTGTTTGCCCCATTTTTTTTTTTTGCTCACGAGTGTATATATGATCCCTACGTGCCATCAATTTTTTTTATATTCTTATTTGGCATTATTCTGTAAACCATCAGAAAATTTAGAATACATTTCATTCGGGATCAAACTCGTTAGCTTATTTTAATGCTCGCTTAAGTGTATTGATAAACCTCTCTGCTTGTCCGTAAGATCGAGAATTATACGTCGGTTTTATGTGTTCGGTTGCTAACGAGTAACAATAAAGTTGAGATTCACTTCCGGTGAACATCGTATCATTGCCACTTACTGTGGTATTTGGTACTACCAATCGACTAAATACTTCGTTTAGCGGTCTTATCGTATTTGTCGCTGTTGGATGTTTATATTTGAAAATCTCTGGCCATTTAGAGTAGCTATCTACGATCACTAAATAATAATACTCATTTAATAGTCTTGCGTATTTCATATGAATGCGTGACCAGTGCATATCCGTCTTTGGCCAGGACCGAGTTCTTACTGGTGGTGATTTAGCCGCTAGTTAACACTTTTGACTGTATCTTACGAAACCCTCAATATCCTGGTCTATTTTGGGCCCAACCCTAAAACTTTGCATTAATGATTTTATTCTGAATAAATTCTTTCAAAAGTTTCTTTTGTAGGACCGGTAGTATTACTACTCTTTGCTCATACATCAACGTATCGTCATAAATTGAAAATGGCAATACTCTTAGTTTCTTATTCTTCTCCTCACTTTCACTTGTTTACTCGTATTGTTTGTTTCTTCCAACAGTTCAGCGTTTATTGTGATTAATACAAAAAAAAACTATCCGCGTGTGGGGTTTTCTTCGATGGCATATATTGTATTTCGATCTTATCTATCCGTATTAATCACATTCGATCTTTATAATCTATTTGCTGCAGGAACACCTTTTTTAATGCAAAAATCGACAATAATGGTTTATGATCGATTTCTAAAACGAATGTTCTTCCATGAATAATACTATGCATTTTTCACAGAATACATCATTATGAGTCCCTACTTTTCAATTTGACTATAGATTTTCTCCGCAGGTAAAAAAAAATTCTTGAATCATGAGTTATAGAGTTTGTTACTCAATCCTCAAATTCGTGCAGGAGCACGGCCCTGTGCCATACTCACTTGCGTTTAGAGACACAATTACTTTTTCGGATCGTAGTGTGCTGAATTCGATAATAAGTATTTTATTTTATTAATTGCATTGTGGCATTATCTCGCCCAGCACCTTTTCTTATTTTTACTCAATAATTTATTCAATGGCGCTCTTAATTCGTGCATATTAAGAATAAGTAAATTGTAGTAATTTACTAACCCAAGAACTGATTGCAGTTTAGTTACGGTATCCAAAATATGCATCTCCTTTATGTATTTCGTTCTTTTTGGAGGGGGCAGTCTGTTTCCTTTGTAATCGATTATTTGTAATCGATTACAAATATCCGCACTTTTAAAGTCCAACCTTAAATTCGTATTTTTCAATTCTTTTAAAAACTTCTTGGGCGTGACTTTTGTGTTCTTCAAAATTCTCACTCTTTATTAATGTCATCTAAGTATACCATTGACAAACTTGTATCCATAATTTATTGAAACTACTTTCAAACCGAAGTGTTATCGTTTTAATCCATCCAACCCTCCATGTGTACTAATAATTAAATGCTTGGTATATTCTTCTTGTACCTTGGCTTGCATATAAGCTTCTGACAAAGTGATTTTCAAGAAGATTTTGCCTTCATTCAACTTTAAAAAAATATCTCCTCCAGTATGGGAAGTAGTTATGAGTGGTCCCTTAGACATTTAGTCAGTCCGGTTGAGAATCCACGCAGACCCTTATCTTATTTGTTTTCTTTTTTATGGTGATGCTCATTCAATGTAGTCAACGTTTTTAAATTACTTCATTTTCTTCAAATCTCGGTAATTCGTTGCTTAGCGTTTCTAACGATGAAATTGGGACATCTTTTTGGTTTGAATACTGGTTTTACGTGGTCTTTTAATTCGAAACTTACTTTAGTCTTCTTACAGCAACCAAGTTCATCAAAAAATAACTTTATTAAATTCGCTTTTTAAATTCTTACCAAAATTTTCAGTCTGTTTGGACTCTCCCATAGCCAATGCATTCAATTTCCGACAAAACGTATTTATCGGCTTTTCCCATAAATTAAATAAAACTGTTAAATTAATGCCGAATAGTTTTATTTTTCCCTGACATGATATAGATCTTCGTTTGACGTGGAGTGTTATTTTAGCATCAAATTCTCCTTTGAATTTTAGTCTGCTTCCCAAAATATTCTTTGCTATTTTTCTGTACTTTGTAAATCCGGTTTGCGTATCTTTTTTCAAATAGTTTCGTCAATTGTAGAAATGTCATTCTCTGAATCCAGCAAACAAGTAATATTTCAACCATTAACTTTCATGTCTTTTCATTTTCTTTTTCCGTTATTTTTCGTCACTTTTGATTAAAACTGTAGTTATCCTTTCATACTTCTGAATTTTTTTCAACACGTTGAAACCTTATGCCTCATTTGGGCACATTCGAAACAAATCTTGTTCCTAAAATAATATCTACTTGTAGTATGGTTCGAACTCCCACATCTTTGCAATAAAATCTTTCATAAGTTGTTTTTCCTTTCTTCTTTGTAATCACGTTTTACTTGATTTATTTGGTCAACATTTTGTCGTCTATACATGTTATCTCGTCTGATATTAAATAATTTCTGCTATTCACCCGATACTTTTTTCTGCGTAATTTCTATATCTTGTTCTAGCATAGTTAAAATTTTCGACTGAATCACTTTATTCTCATTCAATGTACAAATATTAGGTACTTAAACATGTCTACCTTAAGGTCTCTAATTTTGGACCATTCACACTAAGTATTTACTTTTCCAGCGTATCCCACGAAATATTCATAGTCTTCTTTAATAATGACAGAGGTGACGGATTTTCACCAGATTGGTATCGTTTGGAAGCTCGATCCTCCGAACGACAAATGTCGAAATATTGGCTAAAAACATTAATTTTTTCACCCTCAACTGCGCACTTTTCTACAAAGAGGGGTCGATTTTTCGCCGATATTTTCCAAAGTCATCCCTCTTTGTGATTGACTAGCCTTAATTTTAACCTTCGTCACTTCCGGTTTTTGCGATAGACTAAATGGCAAAGAAGGCACGTTTTTTATCACGTCCTTTTTCATCCTTTGCGGTACGGGTTCGAGTCTGTCTGCCTACTACCACTTTTTTCTTTGCTCAGCACACACTTCTAAACACCTGGGCAACGCCGGGCACTCAGGCTAGTTTTGAATAAAGTGTTTACAGTTTCTTCACACAACATCTGTTCCGATTTATGCAGCAAAATGTAAATATATTTTGTGTTTTCGTAACTTTTTATAACTTTTGTAGTAATAACATATTTTTTTCTTTAGCTGACACTCTTTTTTTTTTCAAAACTATCTCGGAACGTTTGAAATATGCAGGGAAGGTTATTCATTCCTTCAGTTTTTATTTAAATTCTGACAGCAAATTATTTATGTTATTTGAGAAAAAAATGTTAGAACTTTGTTCTCGTTCGTTTTGCTTTAACAATACATTTTGTAAAATGTTCTGCTCTTTTACACTTCTGATTTTGTTTCTAGTAATTTTCTTGTTGCTGTACAAACTAATGTTTTAATTGTTGTACGTCTAGTTTTTTTTTGTTTTGTTTGTTTTTCAATTCTGTCAATTGTTCCATATTCGATATAAAAAATATACGTGTAAAAAAAATCCAACCAAACAGTTTATCAATAATCAAATACTTTTGGCGAGAAAACATAGTGTTACTTTTTCTTTCAATAGAAACTAAAAAACTACTTCTAACCTGAAGTTTTTTTTTCTTGTTTAGAATATTTTATATCAATTCAAATCTTCGTTTAATCTTGTTATATTCCCGGATGTTGATGTTTTTTTTTATTATTAAGCAAACCCATTTTTTCGCGTGTTCTGTCACCGGCTAGATTACGATGATATATTTCAAAATTATTTTTTCTGTGGTCCACCTAATACAATAACAGAAAAATACTCTTCGTCGTTTGTCCAAGTTTTTGCTAGTTGATACGTGCTGAAGGCTTGTTCTCTGTCGTCAAATTTGATGTATGGATTTGTCGCAAGCTCGCAATTGAATTCTCAGTCGCAAATTTTTTTATATATTTTGTGCAATTTCGTAGTCAAATCTTCTTTCGGTAACCTTCGCTAATTTGTAGCTTATACGTGATTTCGTATTATAATCCTTCGATATAGATTATATGTAAGGTTTGCTCGAATCCTTTCGTCGCTAAATCTGATATAGATTGGGTGTCGGTTTGTTCTCGAATTTCTCGTCGTCAAATCTGATATATATTCAGTATAAATTAATTCAGATTAAATGATAGTCAACACACGGTAAGTATAACAGGTTTATTGTACAAAAATATACAATGTAACAAATGTGCACACGTTCTTTTTCTTTTTCTTTGCCGCGATGTCACTTCGCACACTGCTTGGCACTTACATTCATTCGCCATACGCGCGTCCGCGCTCTGTTACACTGATGATGGCTATACTTCTCTCGTGTTTGGAAGTTTTCTTAATATACGCCATGTTATGGATTGAGCATGTGAGTAAGGAACTGATTAGCTATAGAGAACTCTCCACTTCTGAATGGAAATGCCTGATGTAAGTGTATAACTTTTACTTTTTCTAGTAACCTTGTGCTGATAACATAATACGTAATTTAAATTCATTTTAACGGTTGGGTTTTGAAATCAGCTTCAAGAAGTTATTTTTCAAGCCATATTGTGGTAATTACAAAACAAATGTTAATTCAAAAATAATCATTTCGTTTTCTTTAATTAAAATTTTATGTTTGTTGATGTTGATTGTTGTTGTGAAGCTTCATTCTTGATGATTTTGTTGGCATTCATTTCCTCAATATCTTTCTATTAAGGATTCTTTCTAGAAAGATATTGGGTACTTACGGAGGGGACCACGTGAAAGTTGCCAACGTCTCTAAGTAAAAAGTGTTTGCATAGAATGAACTGGATTCGAATTTGATGCGGCCATAGAAAAGAGTCATAAAGAAAGACCAAAAACCGGGTTTAGGTAGAAAAGAATATATTGTACCAGAAAGTGATACAAAGAAAAGGTTGTCAGCATTTCCTGACTGTGAGTTAGACAGTTTATAGTCTCGCGTAAGATAACGATACTTCCCTAGCCCCATTAAGTGTTAATAGGTAAGTTCAGGTTGTCAATCCGTGTCGTTACCTACTGAACCACCGTCACCTCCCTGTTGATGCGTTTGTAACATGGTCGCTACATATTAACCGTGTCGTTAAATTTCAATCACTCGGATTCACACGTTGTCTGGTACTTCGTTGCAAATGAGCAAACAAAAATATGAAGAAATAAAATTCGGGTCTGCATTTTTAGGTGAATACAGAAAGCATTTATTCCAATAATTTCCGACAACACACTTCACTGTTTTTCAAAATATCACTTACGCGTCGAACATCTCCGTAAGACACCCTTTTACGCACGTGTCTTTTTCGTCGCCAGCCTCTCCGCCTTTCCGACCACGCATTTTCTCTCTCGCCACATATGAGTCAAAATACGTCAGATCGCTTTCTTTGCACGACCATGTACTGTTTTGTTTTCGGCCTTTTTTCCTTCTTCTTGTGACGTTAGAACGTACATACTTGCTTAATTTGCATATGTGCTAAGACGGCTACTGCTAATATTTTTGCTAGTCAGGTACAGAGGCTGATACTAATTTCCTCACACGTGCCCTTATGCTCTGTTACAGTATGTTATTATAGTGTTTTTTAAGCCAACTCTTCTTCAATAAAGCTCGTTAGTTAAATGAGAAGTCGGAGAATTTTTAACCCAGAACAGATGAAGAAATATCAATAGTTCATATTTAAAAAATAACGTTCTTATCTTCAATCTATAGATTAACGATTCTTGGCCCAACACCTGTTTGGTTTGGTTGCTACACGCAGACACAAAGATGACAAGAGATACTGATGCCGACTCCTCATTATTTTTTCCATAGTTCTAATAGCTGTGTTAGAGCTCTAATACCGCTGAGTGCCAAATGTGTCAGTCATGGCTATACCTGCCAAAAACTGGAATTCTATATGCTACCACCTTTACCAAAATAAGCAATGGTTAGACTTTACGAGGTAAATGTTAGATTTTATTTATTCTAGAAAGCGGATTCTGATAGCATAACGAGTGCAGTGCCTGTTCTCAAAACAACCGGGTTTCGATTTCAGCTTGAAGTACCTTCTTGTCTGCCACACTGAAAATTTTTATTCAACGAATGAGTCTTATGGGTTCATTTATTTACTAGCACGCTTCCCGGCGTTGCCCGGTCGTAAATACACATAAATATTATGTTTTAATGTATGCAAAATTCTTATTATAGAGCCAATTCTTTATTGATTATTATCAACTATATAGTAATGATTTCAAAAGTTATAAAATATATTATTTTGATAGCATCGAAAGCAGAACGTTTAGCGCTCCAGGCTTTGTCATTATTTATATCTCAGGTTCCTTTCCGTCTGAACTATGGGGCATATTGATATAAAAGCTTAAAACTTAAATGACTTTGAGGTATTATTGCTTAATTTTTAACACGGGCAAAAGAGACAGCAAGCGTAATGTTTTATTCGACTTATCCTGGTAAGGTCAATTGCTTTGTTTTCAATTTTGACCCCTTAGCAGCAATCTTTGACGGCTAAATCCAAAATCGAACGCGTGCTAGAGCTCCGAATACCTTATATATCAAATTTCAACTCTGTAGAACAAATATTCAGACAGTAGTTTTGTAGAGATTTTTCGCACACACACAGCGAAAAGATCTCCGAGTGCGAGAAACGTTTTCATTGCAATTATATAGAATCTAGAAACGATGCTTACTCTTTAGCCTAATAGTGAAATAGAACCAAACATCTAAAACGAAACCATAAAAATGAATAAGTAATTAATTAACGCTCGTTTTTTTCAAAAATTAGGCAAATTAGTTTACCTTCGTGTAGTCGTTCACATATCAATTACTAAAATTGATTAAAAAGTTCATTTTGATAATACTTAAATAGATAAAGAAAGTCTGGCCTTCTGGCTAGGACCACAGTGTAGTATCTGTTCTGATGCTATATTTAAATTTATTTGTCTTTAGACAATGTAGGAGAAACCCCACTAAAGTAATTGTTATTTTTGCCTTTTTCCAGAGTGCCCCTTTTTCGGGAGTTGGTTTTCCTCCACATTTAAAAAACCTACATTGCGTCATATGTTCTTTCTCGTGGGGAAGCAAATAAATTCTAATGGAAAGAGGTAGGTCTTGTCTTCGGAGTAAGATCACAATTTAGTAACTTTTCTGATGCTACACTTGTTATGTCGTCACGGAATATAACTGGTTATTAAATGTGGAAATTACAAGAAGACATCGTTTTGGCACCTAATTATTTATTTTTTAAACAGAAAAATAGTAAAACGTTAGAGCAACAGATTATGTGAAATGCTGTGTCAGCCATCTTGAAAGTCTTTTTCTTTCCGAACCAGGGGAGATAACTCTTTGCTTTTCGGTTATTTGCCTTTATAACACTTCACCTTTGAAATGTGATCCTAGTAAGAGGTTTTATGTGGATCTATTTGTAAGGTTGGCGTTGGCTTACAAATTTGCTGGGTTCTTCTTGATGGGACTTTGATGTGAGATTTGCTTTGTTTATTATTCATAACTGGAACACTTTGGGTTAATTCAAATGTGTCCAGTAACACATGTAAAGGGGTGGCTGCATCATTTGGACGTCGCTCTGGAAGGGATGACTGACGAAGCTGATTCGCATGTCTAACCCAAATAGATGATTGTACATCTACGTCATAGACGACATTGCCAAAACGATGCATTATGCGACCTTGTGTCCATTTTTCTCGACCATTATAGTAGTCTTTGGCCAATACAGATTGTCCTGGAAGGAATTTACGGAGTTTTGCACCATGATAGCGATTAAACTGGTTTTCCATCATTTTGTTTCTTCTGTAAAATTTAGTTGTTGATGGGCGAATAGCATCAATTGGCAAACGTAGTTTCCTATTCATAAGTTATTCAGCAGGAGACTTTCCACTTGGGCAATTTGGATTTGGGGTAGCTCTGTAGCTACTTAAAAATATTTTCATTATCTCTTGAGTAGTTCCTCCCCTTTTAATTTCAAGAGTGCTCTCTTGAAAGTGTCCACAAACCGTTCTGCTTGTTCATTTGATTGAGGATGAACTCTGGAGATCTCAGGTGCTGAATGCTGTTCTGTTTACAGAAGTCCGCGAATTCTGCTGAAATAAAAGCAGTACCTTTATCTGAAACTAATACCTCGGGCACTCCCAACCTGCTGAAGATTTCCTGTTGTTTTCTTACAGTTTCATTTAGTGAGATGTGGCTCATCTGAAAGACTTCTGGCCATTTGCTGTAAGAATCAACTAGCACCAGATAATTTTGTCCATTTATTGGTCCTTCAAAATCAATGTGCAGTCGTGACCAAGGAATTTCTGGAGTTGGCCATTAATGTAATGTACTTTTCTGAGGGGGGGTTGCAACTAGTTGACATTTGGAGCAACTCCTGACAAGTTCCTCTAATTTTTTGTCCATACTGGCCAATATACATAATCATGTGTCAAGGCTTTCATCCGATTAATTCCTTGATGTTCCTGGTGAAATTGTCTGAGGACTCTATTTTGAAAATTAGATGGAACAGAAACACGTTCAGCAAAAAGAAGAATTCCATAGTCTCAAACAAAGAAGATCTTCGCTGAAAAAACGGTTGAAGTTGCTGATCAGTGCACTTATTAGGCCAACTGGTAGAGTGGAAGTGCAGCAGTTTTTGTACTAGAGGGTCTGTGGCTGTAGCCTCCTGGATCATCTCCGATGGGACCGGTAGTGCCCGCACTGTGGAAACAAGTCCAGAGACAACTTCAGGTTCTACAGATATAGCAGCGATGACACGGTCTTCTACAGATTTTTGATGAGAAGAGATTAGTCTGGATGACGCATCTGCTTGGCCAATTTTGCTGCCTGGTTGGTGTTTTATGGAGAAATAATAATCCAACAGAATAGTTGCCGATATTTGTACGCGGTTTTCTGTATCAACAGGAATTCCTTTCTTTGAACCAAAAATACTTGTTAGAGGCTTGTGGTCTGTGATCAGATTAAAATGACGGCCGTATAGCATTTTGTGAAATCTTTTACAGCATAGATAATGGCTAGAGCTTTTTTCTCAATTTGGCTATATTTCGTTCAGTGGGTGTCATTATTTTGATACATGTGCAATGGCTTTTTCACTTCCATCAAGAAAAATATGTGAAATTACTGCTCCAACTCCATAGTCTGAAGCATCCGTCACAACAGTAATGTCTAATGATGGATTATAGTGTGTAAGGTCTGAGTGAAGAAGTGATTTTATTTTTTTAAATGTTTCTTTCCATGTACTTGATCAGTTCCATTTAGTATCTGTTTGTAAAAGATGATTAAGAAGTCCACATAATTTGTGCAATTCAGGTAAAAAGGAACCATAATGGCTTACAAGGCACAGAAAGGATCGTAGTGTTGAAACATCTATGGAGGTGGCATGTGTTTTATGGCTTGAATGTTATCTGAATCTGGTTTTCGACCATTTTTGCCAAATAAAACTCCAAGGTATTTCACAGAAGTTTGGAAAAATTTGCATTCGTCAAGTCTTAAGTGGAATCCATATTGTTGAATTCGATCCAGCATAGAAGTCTAGTGATGCCGAAGTTCCTCTTGAGATGTGCCTGCAACGATGATGTCATCAATGTAGGCAGAAACTCCTGGCAATCCTATGCACATTGCATCCATGGTTTGTTGGAATATAGCCGGCGCTGACTTGACCCCAAATAGAGGACGATTGAAACGAAATAATCCCTTGTAGGTGTTGATAGTGAGAAGATTTTTGGAATCTTCTTCAACTTCCATTTATAAATATGCATCTGCAAGGTCTAGTTTTGCAAAACAAGTTCCACCGTTGAGTTTTGAGAACAAATCATCTGGTACAGGTAGTCGATACTGGTGTGTCACCAGTGCATCGTTTAATCCTGTGGTAAAATTCGCACACAGACGTACCTTGCCATTGGCCTTCATCACAATAATAATAGGCGTTGACCAGGATGAATAATTTGTAGATTGGACTACTTCAGCTTGTTGAAGGCGGTCCAATTCTTTTTCCACTGTAGCTAAAGCTGCGTATAGTACAGAACGCTTTTGTCTAAAAACTGGCTTTGCACCAGATTTTAGTTTTAAAGTTGCTTTGGCTTTTGTACAACATCAAAGACCTTCTTGAAAAACGTTGTTGAACTTTGTTTTAAGAATGTTCTTAAAATATGTTTCAACATCTGCTGCAGCGTTAAAATTGAAAGAATTGAAAATTGTTTTAAGTGGAACATTGAAAAGATCAAGTTCCTCGATGAAATCCAAAACAAGAAGATTCAGGATTGATGAATCAGAAACATACCATACACCTGAAAAATTTTTCTTTCAAAGAGACATTGCATGTTAACTCACCAGTTAGTTGTATTTTGTTTCCAGATGCACTACAAGCAACATGCTTAGTATTTTTAAGCGTTGATTTTCATAATAACTCCCATGTTAACTGTGAAATCAGAGTTTTGTCGGAATCAGTATCGAATTGAAATTTTATTGGCTTGTTTATCTCAACAATTATATATTTCCTACGAACTTCAAAATTTACATTAAACGTAGCAAAAAATGAATTTGTGGTAGATTTTTGGAAACTGGAAACGCGTTGTCATTTTCTTGTGAGTTTAGCCTCTCGTCGGTGAAGAGTTCATCCTGGTAGTTTTAAAGTAATTTTTTCACAAAATCCGTTCCCGTGACCACGACGTGAATAAAGTTGACACACATGTCTTTTAAAAGGGCAAAAACGCGCATAATGCATATCACCACATGACCAACAAGGTGTTGGCGGTTTTTTATTCTTTCTAGTCGGGAATTTTTGTACAGATTTTAAACTGGAAACAGATGGAAAGCAGAATGTTGTTGTTGTACCATGGCAGTGTCCCATTTAAGATTTATCAAGCGTTGACATTCTGTGGTTAGAATTTTCACTGTCATTTCTTTGTCTTTATTTAACATAGACAGTAAATGTGTGCGCACGTCAGCGTCTGCTGGAGATTGTAGCCTTGTGATAAAAATAAGGCATTTAAACTGGTCCTCTGTGAGTGATTTCAATCGAAAACTTTCACACTGAACATTAATCACTCCAGCATATTTGATAAAATCGTCATGAACGCTTTTCGTCAACTTCAAACAATTGTATCGGATATTAAACAATGATGATGGTTCACCAAAAATATCCGTTAACTGGGCTACTGTTTCGTCAAATGTGAAATTATCTGGTTTCTTTGGTAGAATGAAGTTTACATAACGTTCACGTTCAATAAAACCCAGTTTTCTAAGCAATAATCGACTTTCCAGTCATCGTTGTTTTCTTTAAGATTATTTTTAAACGTATTTTTCCATCGGTCAAACCAAACGGAAAATGTCTGTTTTAATTCCGGATTGAATTGAAAATCGATGATAGAATTTATAATGTCAATTTATAATGTCAATTTATAATGTCAATTTATAATGTCAATTTATAATGTCAATTTATAATGGAGTTACTTACAGCTGACGAAGCCAATTGTGTCTGAAATTGAAACGTTAATGTTTCTATCAATTTGTTTTGTGTCTCAAGAAATTATTCTTGTTGACTTCTAAGTATCCTTTCCAGTAAATTTGGATCCATGGCGAAGAAATAATGCAGTTGTTGTTTTTTTGTTTTTTTGTTTTTTAATCCAAGTTAATCTCGTCCTCATCGCACAAATCTGTTATGTCGTCACGGAATAGAACTGGTTATTAAATCTGGAAATTACAAGAAGACATCGTTTTGGCACCAAATTATTTATTTTTTTAAACAGAAAAATAGTAAAACGTTAGAGCAACAGATTATGTGAAATGCTGTGTCAGCCATCTTGAAAGTCTTTTTCTTTCCGAATCAGGGGAGATAACGCTTTGCTTTTTGGTTATTTGCCTTTATAACACACTTAAATTAATTTGTCCTTAGTCAATGAAAGAGGGCCCCTCCTATACTAGAGCAATTTGTATTTTTACCTACTTCCAGAGTGCCTCTTTTTTTTTGGGGGGGGGGGGGCTGGTTTCTCCATATTACAAACGACCTTGTAACACACTTAAATTAATTTGTCCTTAGTCAATGTAACATATTCTGTTCTCGTGGTGAAGCAAAGCAATAACAATGGAAAACGTGGACTTTTAATATCAATGCCAGAGCAAGAAAAACTCAATTTTATAAGTATATTAAATAGTATTAATTAATTTACTGTTAAAAACAATATGTTTTTAAATAGTAAATATATGTCAAGGTCGATACATTTTTCTTTCTTTTAAATAATTGTCATTGTAAGATGAATTGATTTTACATAAGTAAAATGATTATATCTCGTCTGTAATTATTTTTCCAGAATCATATCAATAGAATTATTTTAAAATGATGCATATTTTCTCAGTTTTAAAAAAAATCACGATTCTAAAATAGCATAGTCTTAGAGACAAATACCAAATTTGTATTCATAATAGATATGCAACTCTGCCATCAGAGTTCTTCTTTTTTGGAAAGTTAAAGCAAAAATAATAAACCTTTGTAAAGAATTCCAATTAAAAATATTTTTATCAGTCATAATATAACAATATAAATTGTTATGTTTATTGTTACAATTGTTTTAGTTTTCTACTATTGATGCGGCTGCTGATGAGGATGGTGAGGATGATAATAATGTTGCTAATGATGAGTTCTATTCTTCTTTTGTTCTTGCCATGTTGAAGCGCATGGCACAATTTGACATTCTGAATATTCTAAAGAAACGTTTTTCATTTTATTTGACAATATATAAAAAAAACATCAACTGCAAAAATCAAAGTTCAGATCTTAAGCTGATCAAGAATAGATTCTGATGAGGAAATAATAACTTTGGTTTGGTATTTAATTGCATCTTGTTAACGAAAAAGGGCGGATATTCCTAAGATGCGTCCAGTCAATCTATGTATTTCGCTATTAAACCATATTTCGAATTAGATCCTGACAAATTAATAAAATATGCACTTTATAATGTAAACATGTTAGATTTAAAAAATGGTAATTCACATTTATCGCAAACAAGTGAAAATTAATGCTAAACTGGAAAAATGTTGCGGTGCTGACTGTAGATATAATTTATATAATGTATACACCTGAAAATTATTCTGTCGATATTCTCAAAATCAGCACAAAGACGAACACGTTTTATTTACAATAAAGAGAGAGACGGAGACGTTTAGTATAGTGTTGGTTGGTGTGTGTCTCGACGACAGAGATGTCAAGATTTCAAATAGTTACCACATTTACTCTAAAAGTTCTCTTGGAAATCACTGGGTCGATCTTGCTGAAATTTGATTTGGACCTTTGTTATAAGGTGTAGAGAACTAGATACAGACTTAGGTATTGATTTGGACCTTTGTTATAAGGTGTAGAGAACTAGGTATTCCGGCACACGTTCGATACACACTTAGGTATTAAATGGTCAAATGATTGCATTTTTGTGAACCGTTGCTTTATTTATATATATATATATATATATATATATATATATATATATATATATATATATTTATTTATTTATATATATAAAATATATATGGCGATTAAGCTACACTGAATATTCGGCGTTTCATCCACTCTAGGACTCCTCAGGATTCTGCATAAGCCTGAGGAATCCTAGAGTGGATGAAACGCCGAATATTCAGTGTAGTTAATCGCCATATATATTTTATAAATTACTAGTTCTACCTACGTATTGAGCACTTTTGAAGTAAATACTTAAAGTTTACGCATAAATCTATACTTTCGTATATTAATTTTATGTGAGTAAATTAAGTAGGTATATATATATATATATATATATATATATATATATAAATCTTTTTTCTCTTTCTCTCTCTCTCTCTCTCTCTCTCTCTACCTCTTTCTGTGAGGAATTATCTCTACCAAATTTCTCACACACACACGTATATATATATATATATATATATATAAATATATATATATATATATATATATATATATATATATATATATATATATAGATTTGAGTCGGTTCTGATCACACGCAGTTCAATTTTTTTACTTTTGAAATGACTACAACCTATTATTTGCAATAGAATAACTCATAGATAATCTGCTCTATAATAAAAAAGAAGAAATCCGCATAAATTAAAATATCATATTTAAGAGCTGCCTGCTAGTTTTAAATCTTTCAATTTTTAACCGGTGGATTGTATCCATATAATGTCCATTAAATGTCCTACAAAATATTCCAAGGAAACTACGATGTCAGAAATATTTATGAATGTCTAATGAGTATTGTTAATAATTCTTATGTACGTGATCTTCTGCCAATCAGAGATATGCAGTTGACACGCAGTTTTTTTTTTGGGGGGGGGTTTACGCATGAGTCGTCACTTATAAAGCAATTTGAGGATAAGAATGAATGAGGTTGATAATTGAGAGATGATAAATACTACGATATGACTGAAAATCCTTACATGGCACTCACTCAAAACAAAAGTCAGACTTTAAAAAACAGTAATTATCTCTACTTTGTCAGAAGTATCGCTCGTAGAATGTGAGGGCGAAATGACAAAATAAGGAAAGATAAGAGTTACGAGATTTCCGAAAGTGGGCAACATAACGTTTTACTCTCCATAAAGGTTTAGATAACCAATATATGCAACATGTTCTTTGTATCACTTTCTTGTACAATATATTCTTTTCTATATAAACCCGTTGTTCGAGTCTTTCTTTATGACCCTTCCTTAGGACCACAATAATAGCCAATGATATGAAATGATGAGCATGGTCAATATTAAGATGAGTCACCTTTTCTTAATAAAAGGTGGAGTAAACAAACATTTTACCCAGGGCATTAGGCTTGCTATATTATGTTACTACCAGGGGTATCAGGCGTTTCCCGGGTGTTTCGAGGTGTGTGTGAAGGAAAACGGAGAAGAAAAAGAAGAAGAAAAAAGAAGGAAAAAAAGAAGAAAAAGAAGAAGAAAAAGAAGAAGAAAAAGAAAGACAAACAGAAAGAAAGATAGCGTCTGAAATGAAAATATGTTTATTTTATGCTAGTATTTTATGTATTATTTATTTGTCTTTTGTTTATGCAAAATATTTGTCCGCATAAAGTAATTTTTTGTCTTCAATAATAGATTTTTTTAACCATAGAATTGTTAGGTGTAAGTACACCGGGTTTTTTTTTGTTCTTGTTAATTAAACATGTGTGTATGCATCGCTGTCATAGTAGTTTTCTTCCAAATCCAATGTTGTATGCCTCAATTTACATAGCGTTTTTTTAATTGGGCTAATGAAACTTCGAGAAATTCAATGTGTAAAAATAAATAATGAAAAGAAGTCACCTCTTCCCCGTAATATCACCTTAAAAAGTTCAGTAAACATAACATAAGAAAAAACATAATAAAAGGAATAAATAGGCGAGTAAACGGTTGAAAAATTGGTTGCCGGTGTCGCGTGATCCAAGCTTAAATGGAAATCACGGTAAATCGGGGGAAGAAAAAAGCAAAGAAAAGGTAGAAGTCCATATATTTGGAAATCGGCTGCATATAAAACTGCATTTACCTGAATGTTGACTGGGAACGACGAGGCTAGGTCGATAAAGGAATGAACGTGACATAAATACATTTGGATACGCAATTAATAGTTGCAGACGGATAGAGTTAGATGTAAAATCTGGAATCCAATGTTAGTTCGTTTCGTGTTTTTGTGTATTTAATAAACGCGATTGTTTCTGTGTAAACTGTAGAATTCGGCGGAGAACGGATTTCTGTAAGAGAACTGAATTTATGTAATAAACGCGGTTTTCTCTGTGTAAACTGTATTTTTAATGCGAAGGAGAGCGGATTTCAGTAAGAGAGCGTTGTGATAGACTGCTATTAAATTAAGCAAGGTAAAATTGAACGTGAGCTAAGAATGTCTCATTAAAAAAGTAAAAAAAAGAAAAAAAGAAAAGGACGGCATCAGTAATCCTTCGGTCCGTTAACCTACCCCCCAATATAAATGAAATAAACGTCCTACCCAAATCAATAGTTTTTTTTTCTTTTTTCTCTCTTTTTTTTCTATTTTCTTTTTAGTTTTCTTTTAGCATCATTCATGAATTTGTTGGCATTTGTTTCTCCAATATCTTTCTATTAAGTATTCTTTCTAGAAGGATATCAGGTAACTGACAGGAGGGACTATGTAAAGGTTTTCAATGTCTTTAAGTGAAAGCAACTCTGTGGAACGAGCTCTGTTTGATCTTGGCACACCCATGTTATCAGTTCGTGTCGTTAATCACTGAACCACCATCACCTCCCTATTAGGAGTGTCATTCTTGGTGGTGTGTAATGTCCTAATCGGTTATGATTGAGTATTATTTACAATGTGCTAACGGTTATATCTCATAGGATTAGTGAATCTCTCGACAAAGTCTTTCTTTTTAGGGCAACTGCTCTTGACATATCAAAAGCCTTCGATAAGGTATCGCATAAGGGCCTACTTCACAAGATTTCCAGCTACGGTATAACTGGAAATGTTTTCTCAATCATTAAATCATTTCTCTCTGATAGGCTCATAAAAGTAGTGGTTGATGGGCAGAAATCAGAGGCCCACAGTTTAAAATGCTGGAGTCCCTCATGGCTCCATCCTGGGCCCAACTCTCTTTCTGATCTACATCAATGATCTCCCAAAACACATACTTAAATCATTCGTTGACATCTATGCTGATGACACGACCATCTATGGCAACACATCCAAGGTCGTAAATGATGAAGTTCTCTCTGATTCTCTCTCCTCTGGTGTTGAGCGCGTGGTACAGTGGGGGGGGAAGAGGTGGTTGGTTACTTTTAATGCATCTAAAACCAAGCTCCTATCTTTACATCATCAACGCTCTGATCCCCATCTGGCATCAATTGAAATGGATGGCTCGCGTTTAGGGGAAGCTCCATGTTTTGATTAGCTTCTGGGCTTCACCTTTAATCCTGACTTGAAATGGAACACATAAATCAAATCAGTTGCTAAAGTCGTTGGAAAAATGGTAGGATCCTTATACCGCTCCAGAAGATATCTCACTGCAATTCTCTATCTATATAAAAGCCAAGTACGCCCAAGGATGGAGTACTGCTGCCACATCTGAGCAGGAGCTGCTAAAAACAGCCTATCCTGCCTTGACAGAGTACAAAATAGGCTTCGTGGCTTAGTGGGGGTGCCCCTTTCTCTTCCCTACAACCTCTCTCCCACAGGAGAGACGTTGCGAGCCTGTCTTTGTTTTATCGTTACTTCCAAGGGAAGTGCTCGTGTGAGCTCCAATCTCTGGTCCCCTCTCGCCAATCTTTCACGAGGGACACCCATCTAGCTGAAACCAATGTCAAAAAATTTTCCCTACTCCTTATCTATGCCAAAACCAAAACGTAGATTCCATGAACAAAGCTTCTTTCTTGGAAGTGCACGCCTCGCCTGTGGAACTCTCTTCCGTTTGCCTGGTTCCCACCTCACTACAACCTGGATGTCTTCAAGTTCAACATAAACAAATTCCTGATGAACCGCCCCTTAAGGAAGATACTTTATCAAATCTCAAATACTAACGATTACTGCGATACTATCCCATTGATTACTGTACACGCAATAACCTTCATCCCCGAGTGGCTTCCTTGATAAGTGGTGACTACCTTGTAAAAAAAGATAGTTTAGCCATCCATTCCGTTTAACGCTACAAGATCTTGTATACTGAACGAACCGAAAATCTTTTTGATCTGAGAAACGAATTACTACTATTACCACGACTATTACTGTTTCTATATAAGTTGGAAACGCAAAGCAAGATGACTATCTGTTTTTACTCGCCATGTTTCTTGTCTGATAAAAAGTGTGCTGATGATTGTGGTAGTAGTTCTTGCTTCTCCTAGACTTTCTGGATTCAAAACACGTGGGACAATTTAAGAGACCATATCGATGCGGTTCACTAATTTATTAAAGTTGTCCGGAATATCGAAAGCAATGAAAGATGGTTATCTTGATAGCGCCTCCTCCGATCTAGCCATCACTCACGGGCAAAGACGTCAAAAAGAAAGGGGGCGAAGTGGAAAATAAAAGTCACCTTTTTCTCCTCTGGTTGTAACAGATTTTTATTTCCACCACCACCACCACCACTACTACTACTACTACTACTATTTATCTCGCCTTAAACAAAAACTCCTAAGATTGGCGACATTGATCCGGTACGATATATTTTTTATTAATACTATTAAGTTAAAATAGCACTCAAGGATAAAAGTTATTGAGATTAGTACTTGGATTGAGCACGATCAATTCAGGCAGTTATTTGGGGCATTGGATTTGTAAACAACCATGTTTTATTCTGTAGTGACGTAGTCCCACGGTAGCGTGTTGCGTGTGTGGGAATTAATTGGAAAGAAACTCTGTTCATTCGCGTTTTATATAAGAATGAAAGACAGGTTTGCAGTGTATATAGCAGGACTATTTCATGCTGAGAAGGTTTCCGAGAGGGGATCATGAATTGGAGCTCTGTCGAGTACCTATCATGGAAACATCTATAAAGTAGAAAAACTAGCAGCGTCCCCTTTAAAGTTCAATTCAAATGAAGCCTAGTGACTTACTGTACAGAAAATCAAATAAATATATTAAAATAGTCCACAATGTGAAATAATTTTCAACCAAAAATGGCGAACCTTCTACCTAAAATAACAGATGACTGACTTTTAAAAACTACATTAAAACAGTAACCAGAAAATACAAAGAACTGATAATCCGATAGTCTCCTGATAGTCTCGCAAATTTAATTAAATTAAAAGCCTTTTCGTCGTTTTTTTTTAGATTTTCTATGAAACTTTTCTTAAAATATACCAAGTCGTCCTGATTTTTTGTTTCATTTGATTATCCTGATTTGAACTCTGTTGAGCTGAAATATAATACAACAAAAGAAAATATGTTAATTTGCATATTGTGCGTTTATAGCACGGACCGTGATTGTCGCCCGTTTCTATGTTTCTATCACGTATGTAATAAACGAATTCCCCTGGGCTGAAAATAATCTACAATATCACAGAATTATCTGATATTAATCAACTTGTTTCTATCTTATAAAATTATATTGTCGGATATTCAAATCATATCAATCCGATATTTCATTCTATTTTTTTTGTTTGTTTTATTTTCTTCTCAAAAGCATGAGCCGCATTGGATGGGCTGCGTTCAGTATGGACTTCGGGGCTAACTAACAAACTGAAAGGCAGTTCTTTAGGTCAGTGGTAGAGTCTGTCCTTATTTACGGTGCTAAAACCAGGACACTCACCAAAAGAGTGGAAAGAAAACTAAACGGCACATACACCCGTATGCTACGAACAGTATTAAATATATCTTGGTAAAATTATCCCACCAAGCAGCAACTCTATGGCAACCTACCTGCCATATCTAATACCATTAAAGAAAGACGCCTACGATTTGCCGGTCACTGTCTGAGGAGCAAGCATGAATTGGTGAGTGATGTATTGCTATGGTCTCCACGACATAGATGCGCAAGCAAAGGACAACCTAGATCCACGTACATCCAGCAAATAGCACACGACGCCAACTGTGAGCCTGAAGATCTGAGGCAGCTGATGGAAGACAGCAAACTCTGGAGAGGAAGAGTCACATTGGTCCGGACAAGGAGCCTGTCCTGATGATTATTATGCTATTAGCATGGATATAATTTGTTTCGTTTTCTATTTTCTGATAATATTTATAAGCATCATGTTAGAGTCAGATATTTTGCCTTATTTACAGAAACAGAAGCGGGGTCTTATATACATCTAATAATAAATATAAGTTACACATATCCGAAGCCATTTCTGCTGTTAAACTATTTACGATTAATTGTTTATCATAATAGTTGATGAAATAATTTCTGTTCTAACACCCACTTAAATGTAAGCTTACATTATACACCGATCATCATATAAATAGACGCGAGTGTTTGTTTATGCCCACGAAAGGCTTTTTGGGTGGGGTTCTCGCGTCGGTTAGATTCCACGAGAAGTTTTCGCATATTTCCCAGATCGTAATATCTCAGATTCGCAAACGGACATCGTCTCTACCTTTTTTTCCTTTTTTATTTGTTTTTGGGGGGTTGGGGGTTGTTTTTGAGCGATTTAACCAAAATCCCCACTGTGCCGTCGTGTCTGGCCTTCGCCCGGGTAGCATCTGTTCTGTAATTGGTCCTTGGTCAATGTAGGCGAAACCCTGCATACTGAGACAGTTACTATTTATTTAGATACTGCGAGTGACCCCCTTTTGGGGGAGGTGGTTTTTCCCAAACATTAAAAACGATCTTGTGTTTAATTTGCTTTCGTGTAATGTTTAAAAGCAACGCCATTTCTGCATATAATCTTTTGATTGACTGCATTAAATTTGAACGATTTAGACTTCCGGTCGCGTCATGGAGTGACGGTAAGACGTCAGATTTTCTATCACTTTCTTTTCCGCCTTCGCGTCATGGGTTCGAGCCTGCCTACCTACTACCACTTTTTTTTTTTTGCTCAACACCCACCTCCAAACACTCGGGCAACGCCGGGCAACGCCGGGCAACGCCGGGCAACGCCTGACACCTAGGCTAGTACAGAATAAAATTAAGATTATCGGAATGTAAAGATACAAGTTGCTTTTCTTTACTCATTGCGAAGGAAATACCGTGACTATTTTTATTAATTCGCGTCGTGTAATTGCATGCATATTTCCTTACTATGTTTCCGGCAGTCAATATTTAAAACAAAATTTGATATACTTACAGTATACTAATGTCAACGAACTTGTTCACGAACTAAAAAATCATATATAAATAACTTTTACTGAACATGTCAACGACGGATCTTTTTAGTTGCTAACATTTACCTTTTTAAGATTTTTAGTTAGCTTAGCATATTAAAATTTAATTAACATACTTTAATTTCATTCATGTGACGTTAAACAAGATAGACTCACTAAATCAATCTATATAAATAAAAAAGTGTAGATGTTTGAATGTGTAAATATTTAACCGATAAGATCATAAGCTACTGGTCACATAACACTGAAATTAATAGGAAAAAGTAATCGTACATAAAGCGTGGTTTATAACGAGTATAATCTTTGTTTGGATTGATGAAATAACGCAGACAGAAATATGTCAGCAAATTAAAATGAAAAATGTTTATTTCAACCTGCAAACATATTTCTATTACTTTTGCGAATGTGCAAATTCATTCATAGATAGATATGTTTTAATTTATTTTTATCTATCTGCCGATAGCTCAAATAGTAGGAAATGTGGCCGGATCACTAAATGTTTCGATTCTTGCTGATGACACCCAAGTTATTTTTTAACATTATATATATATATATATATATATATATATATATATATATATATATATATATATGAATAAAATAAAATACGCATCAAGTTCGCTTGAAACCAAATCACAACGTAATATTAGGAAAATAAATAATATTTTACTTGTTTGAAATTTATCACAAATATATTTCAGAGGTAGGCTCCATCTTCAGTGTGTTCTTTTGTTTCTTTTTTCCTTTTCTTCTTCCTTGCCATGTTGTAAATTTGGAGAAAGAAGTCTGTATAGAGCCGCACGTTGTATCTGCGGTTGTATTTTGAAATGTTTGAACTGTGTGTAGGTAAGGCGAAAATAACATCAAGAATGAGAGTTCAACAGAAACGTTGTTTTAATTTGAACGTTTCTATTGAACTCTCATTGTTGATATATATATATGTATATATATATATATATATATATATATATAATATTTAATCAAGAATTGGCTCTGAAATACAAAATACGAAATATGCATTTATCAAAATATATTTAAGCGTATTTTACAAGTGAGTAAGGCGGGCGCTCCGCGCTAGTCTTTAAAAATTTCAGCGAATAGTGTGTTTGTTTGCGCGTGTGTGTGTGTGTGTGTGTGTGTGTGTATGTGTGTGTGTGTGTGTGTGTGTGTGTGTGTGTGTGTGTGTGTGTGTGTGTGTGTGTGTGTGTGTGTGTGTGTGTGTGTAAGAAGACTATTTTACTTGATTTGTTTTGTCTTCAATATATATTAATTTTTCCACGATTGATTTTAGGCAGGAAGGTATTTGGAAATTACAAGCATATCAAAAATAATGATGCTATAGATTAATTTCATGCATCATATCACGTTGAAATGAAAAGAAAATCCGTTTGAAAATCGATTTGTCCCCACATCAAGTATGTTTTTTATGCTTATTTGCTTATATGTTTATATTTTTTGTATGTTTATGGGTTTTTCTATGTTTCTATGCTTCTATGTTTCCATATTTATATGTTTTTATGTAGGAGAATACACACAAATCTAGAAACATTTACAGATATTTAACTTTATATAACAAAGAGATATGTACACACACACACACACACACACACACATATATATATATATATATATATATGTATATATATAAATACGCATGCACTCACACATATATATGTGAGGGTGGGTGTGTGCATATATATGTGTGAATATATATATATATATATATATATATATAATTTCTCTTTATATAAAGTTAGGTATGCGTAAATGTTTCTTGATTTATGTGTATCCTGCTAAATACAAACATATAAACAGACAAACATACAAACATAAAAACATATAAGCATATAAATGTATAAGCATATATGCAAAAGTATAAAGATAAAAACATAAACATACAAAGATATAAATATATAAACATATAAGCTTAAAAACATAAACTATATACAAACATACAAACATATAAACATACAAACATATAAATATATAAACATATAAATATATAAACATATAACCATATAATTATATAACCATATAAACATACAAATATGCAAACATAAACATACAAACTTATAAACAAATTAATATACAAACATGCAAGTATACAAACACCAACATAAAAACATAAGCATAAAAACGCAAACATGTAAACATACAAACATATAAACATGAACTTACATATAAACGTGCAAACGTATAAACATACAAACATATAAATACAGAAATATACAAACATATAAACATACAAACATATAAACATACAAACACATAAACATATAAACATACAGACACATAAATATATAAAAATATAAGCATACAAACGTATAAACATATAAACATACTCAATTAGTATGGACTAGACGTTAGATTTGCCAAAATAGGATATTTTCAGTTTAAATTTTTGTTTTTCTTTTGCAAATTCAGTATTTTTTTTTAATTTCGCTTTTTGCTTAAGAGTTCAAACGATTCAATGTTTTAACATTTTTCAGAATTAAAATCATGTAATGAATTTTGATCGAAATTGGAACCAATATTCTAGACATAAGGTAAACACTACTTATAGCTTATTTTAATCTATAAACACTAAAATCAAGATCTAATATTAATCTAATGATATTTATCGTATGAGATTATTTTTTCGAATATTGAATTTTACCTATGATGAAACTGGTATTTCTCTACCTCTCTCTCTTTCTCTCTCTCTCTCTCTCTTACTCTCTCTCTCTCTCTCTATATATATATATATATATATATATATAAAGAAAAATTGATGATGACAATAAAAATTGAATATATTGCAATATTTATTAATTCATCACAGAAGCTAAACAAGGAATTACAAGTTAGAAAAGCATTTCATCCAAAGCATAAAAATTGTTAAATAAAATGTTTTTACTATAGGCTTTAAAAATAAAGCTACAAGATTTAATTTGAAATTTATTTATTTTCAAAGTGCACTTTTATAAATTTTACAATGAAGATAGAGTGATAATGCTCAGAATTCCTATCATGCCCTTTTATTTTTAAACATAGTCTCCCAGCAATGTTACATACGTTTTTCCATCTGTGTACAAGCTTACGCATTCCCTCAGCGTAAAAATCTTTCGGCTGATGTCCAAATCAATCGCTCACAACACTTTTAATTTCATCGCCATTTTCAAACTTTGTGCCTCTCGTGAACGGATCAAACAAGTGAAAGTTCAAGGGGGTGATGTCTGGGTTGTAAGGAGGATCAAGGAGCAGTTTCCAGCCCAGGTCATTGATGTTCTTCATTGTGTGAGGCCTTGCGTTGTCATAATGCAAAATGACTCCTTTTGGTTGATGACCCCTGCGTCTATTCTTTATATCTTTCTTGGCCTGCCACAGCAGTTCGCAGTAGTTGGCCCTATTCGCAGTACTTCTTTTCTCAAGGAATGAAATGGTGATTAGACCTTGTATATCTTCTTCATATATTTATATATTCTTCAGAAACTCATCACCATCCTTCTCATAGCTGGAGAGACACTGCTGGGACATCTCGACCCTCTCCCGTTTGTGCTCTGCAGGAAGTATCTTTGACACCCACCGGCAGCTTTATATGGCCAAAGTAATCATGGACAATTTTATGTATTGTCCCAACAGAAAACATCGAAGTACTTGTAATGTCATCCACCGTTCTTCTTGTCAGACTGAATGGTGTCATTTATTGATCCGATCACCTCAGTAGATATCACTTCTCTAGGCTTTACTGGCTTGCCTTCATTCAACGCCACTGTTCCATCCTTCTTTAAACAATTTAGCCCACTTACAGACATTTTTCGGCTGAAACATGTGGGACCATTCACAGTTGACATTCTCCTGTTAATTTCGACTGGTTTGCACCTTTTAGCAACTAACAACTTGATAACTTACCGCTGTTCAATCCTAGAGCATGCATCTTGGTCGGCTATCTTTGTTAATTATCAAAGATTTCAGAGTTTTTCTTGAATCTGCAAAAGAAATTAAATCTGTATGAAAAATCAACAAAACAAAAAAAATAAAAAGTAAATTTAGATTTGTATTAGAAGTCCGTCTACCAAAAAATCACTACCGCATATAACTTTATTTAGTTAATAAAGTTTTAGCGAAAACATGTGTAATTAAAATCATTTATTATCTGATATTTGTTTACATGCAAAATAAAACTGCATTGTTGTTGCTTCTTCGTCGAGTTTGGATGAATTAATTTCCTTTTATTTATAAGTAATGACAGTGCTAGTGTCATGCGTACTAATTATGGTATGAACAAGTAAAATTATTATAAAAATATGATTCGGATGTTACAAGTGAGAATGTAAAAATATAAAAAATGATATTGAATCGTCAAGTACAAAGTTCAACTGACGATTGAAAGAGTTAGCGAGAAAAAAAATGGTCTCCATAGCTACATTATTTCTACTTGTAATTGAATTTTCTGACATTTGTAATAGTTCTTTTTTTCGGGCAAGGAATAAGTTTTTTTAAGCATCTAGCGAGCATGACCTTCAAATTTTAGATCGAATTACTCAAATTACGCAAGACCTGATAGAAAAGAAGAAAGGTAAAAAATAGATAACTGTCACTTTCTTATATATTTGAACCCGTTTTTCCTTTTCCGTCAATCGAAGCGAGGAAATTCCTGCCTTGGAGTTAAATTAAAAAATACATTTCAATAAAATGCAATAGCGGTCTATCTTCTCTTTTTATGCTTTCTTTTTCTTGTGTGTGTGTGTGTGTGTGTGTGTGTGTGTGTGTGTGTGTGTGTGTGTTCTGAATGCCCTACCCGTACAAGGAAACGTGTGCGTAATTGAAAAAGTAATAATAATACAAATTTAGAAAACTTCAAGTAATAAAAACAAAGGGCAACACTATACACTTTATGACAAAAATGGTGCAAAAATATGGATTAAATCAGAAGCTATAAATGACGTGAGACCATTAAATACCCTACCGTGTCCTTAATTGAAAAAAAAATAATAAAAATGACGAATTCAGAAAAGCTGCACTACTTCAAGTAATAAAAACAAAGATCAGTGACAGTAAAAATGGTGCGAAAATGTTGATTAAACCAGAAGCTATAAAAAACGTGAAATCATAAAAAATGGTTAGAATCAGCATACATTAAAACGCAATGGTTAGAAACAGCATACATTAAAACGCAATGTTGTGTTGTAACATTTCATAAAGAAAAGGAGTAAACAAACGAATCGTTCACGCAAATGTGTACTTGTGCACGTGTGAGATTTTGCCAGAAAGTGATTAAGAAACATGTCGAATAATAAAAGTCTTTTTACATACGTAGAGGGTCGTTATCTTCAATTTCAAATCGTCGATTTTCCACGAGGCGTTCTCCGTATGGTCGCATCGTCCAGTAACTATTGATATGCTGTCTAACTTAGGGGAATAAAGATCATGCATTGCAACCATAGAGATGTGTTGCAGTTTCAAGGGTTTTATTGGCAAGAAAAGTTCGTTTACAAGGAAAGTAACTAAACGAGAAGCTAAAATTAATTCATTCTTACTTAATTTTCTTATTCAAACTTAAAATAGCCTATGAACGAACAGAGTATTGAGGAAATATTTCCGTATATTATTACATTATCTGGCATATCTTGCCTGTCTGCCTCTACTATTTGAACTGTTTAGAAACTCCATCTCATTCCCCGAACGCATCATTTAATTTCTTAGTAATATCTTTCAACACCCAACTTTCTAACACGTTTTTTTAGGGACCTGATCTTTGAACCCTTGTATCAATCACACTAGTTGCACTCGCTAGGTCTATTTTTGTTTGGCGCCAGATTGTCCTGACAAGTACTTAATATAACCCTCCTAATATTCATACTAGTTAATATTATCTCTACTTACTGGCGTAGGGTTCCGATATGTGACAGTATGCGAGGATGACACAAAATAAAAAAAACAGGTGGCGTATCCTGGGATTGCATAAGGAATGTTGCATCTTCTTTATCCCTTCCCCATAGCGTAGTATTATATTTTCTTTTGTTGTTGTTTTTATATTATTTGATAATATTCAATGTTAAGAAGTTTAACCCAACGACGTACTCTGTGTAAAGGGTGATATCATTACTCTGACATATTGAAATAACTTTTGGTAAATTTATAGTACGTAATCTATTCGATGCAAAAATAATGTTTCTTTAATGTGAAAGAGGACCCTTACGTAGTTTGATCAAAACCGTTTATCCCTTATTAGCATTTCAATGTCCAATTTCTATTATTATCAAGATTTAAGCAAATAAATTATTTCATTTCTATGAATATTTGGCATGAACACAGACCCCAGCGATATTCCTGTTGCTGCTTTGACCAAAATAGAATATACTTACCATAGCCCCCGCTCCTGCGTGGCGCATATAAGTACTAAGTTATAATCAGTTTTAACTGACAAACTTCTGGATGATGATGGTTCAATCCTCACTGCAGGTGATATTACAATACAATTACGAATTACTGAAGTCATGGCTTACGGAACAAGCTAAGCTCGTTGATTAAATAACGAGTTCTGTTAGAAATTCCGTACAGATTTTTGATTTCGACAGAAATATTTTTCAGTTCGACAAGATGCACATAAAGGAGGTCAGAGGTTACATCGGATGAAATATTGTGAGAATAACATGCAAGATGAAGTCTAAAATGTCTAAATAATGCACTTATCTAAGAATACGTAGTAATGTAGTGTTTCCAAAAATTATTTGTGGTTACGGAATCCTATCTCCCAGTTATGAACAAGCAGACACAAAAAAACAAAACTACAATTATCTACATTATATTTCTATATTTGTCTGTCTGTCTGCCCATCCTACATTTTTCATAAACTATTAGACCGATTTGGCTGAAATTTTACAAGAGCCTTTATTATAAAGTGCAACGAACTCAGTATTATGGTATCCGTTCAGGTCACAATTAGGGATTTATAGCGATTTGTGTCTAATACAAAATGAACACAAATTTAAGCATATTTAACTATCAATTTGCCTTAAAGCAACCATGTTAAATTAACCTTTGCTGTTTTTAAGGCGTCAAAATGTCTAATATATAGATATGCCTCCCCTGGTTGCATATTTTTGCCAGGCTAGAAGGATGGTATCCTGATGAATGAACATATATCTCCTTCTTTCTCAAAGGAGGATGGAATGCCTGAGAGAATGGTATAACAAAAAAGAAACATATACTACACTACGTCCATTTTATAAAGGAAAAAGTAATCCCTAGGAGAATAGTTTTATAACAACAGAATAGGCACTACACCTATAAGTAATGCCTGGGAGTACAACATCATCTATACTAAACTTTCCCCTCCTCTAAAAAATAGATAATGCTTGAGAGGATGGTATCATGACGAATACATATATACTACACTCACCAATAAAGAGGAAATAATGAATGGGATTATAGGCTCATGACAACAGAACATATACTATCCACTCCCCCCATGAGGAAGCAATGTCTGGAATGATGATATGACGAATATATACTACATTCATACGAAATGTTGTCTCTTTGGAAATACATTCACGAGGGATTTAAACTTTCAATTTCCAGAAGAGTGTAACTTTCACAAATGAATTTTACCAAATACTTCATTTACTACGTCATGGGCTCTTTCTGTCTTTATTTCTTGTGTTAGAAAAATGCCACATTGCGTTTGGTGTGTACCAAGAAAACTACCAAGTAAAGACTGCAAACAAAACTAATCCTGTTATCTTTTAAAACACCTGTGTCAGAATAAACCGACGATAGTGGAAAGGATAGATGTATGTGTTGAGGTTTCTTTTTTACTCTGTTGGCAAATGAGATCATTGCATAATTGAATTTGTTTTCTGCCTTGTCGCAATACGTTGGTTATCGTAGGAAACATTGTAATTCTTATTGAATTATATTTGTAATGCGATTACATTCACGTCTATAAACTTGTGATCTGCTTTTGTTTTTTATGCGTTTTCATGCTTTCGATATGATGCTTTCTGAAATAACGTGAAAGGCGGTAGTTTAACAACGAATTAAAGACCAAATTAGAAACCATGTATACTGCATGAAAGGGGGGAGTAATGTAAAGAAAACTCGCTTGATCTTTTTCATCATTAGTTCCGAGACGAAGCCATTTGAAATTTAAATGGTGTCAAGCAATCATTCAAGTTTCTCCTGACTCGTCCATTTAGGAACTCCCAGTTGAACCTTTCGATGACCGAATGCATACATGTATATTTACCACATTTTTAGGAGATTAGACACATAGTTAGGCATGGTTTTGTGAAGCTAACCTACTAGCTCTAGCCTTCAAAATGCTTGAACCGTCTCGTCGGTATTCCTCGGTTTGGGTGTCTCAGGTGATTAGCCATAAATTAGGACTTTCACAAAGGAATGTAAAGTCCGGGAGTATTACCTCCTGAGACTGAACAGAACAATAGTTCAGCAAAACAGCATCAAAACGACTGCTGGATGGATGTCAAGTACGTGCCCTTGGCTGTAAAGATAACATCTACTCGAGTTGTTTCTGATGTGCGCCATTTCTATAGATGTATTACGATTCTCCGCTAAAGAAAGATGTTTTGTTTCAGCAAAGCATCTTTCTTTTGTCATATTTCAGATCCTGTTCTCTCTGTCAAAAGGTGAAGGGAGTGATCTCCATTTCGGAAATATGTTCTTCGTTAAATGAGCTCTTTAGCCCTTTACATGAAATAAGAGATGGTACGAAATGAAGTAATAGTAGTGGCGCCGATAATAAATAGTAATTAAAATTGTAAGTACAGTTTAGTGTGCCACGTTTACATGTGCTACTTCTAACTAAAGCGATGCATTTTGCGGTTCCGGTTGTCATACAGGATGATCATCCCCGACATCGTCACGTTTTCTCTGCCAAAACACCCGATTTTCATTGAGAGCCGCATAAACTATAATTACTCAAACGAGAGAGGGATTTTTATCGAGATCAGAGTTCGTGTTCTCCTTTAACTGAAACAATACGCCTTTAGCTGTGATACAAGATGATCCTTTGCGTTATTTTCTTTCTGTGATTTCAGTCTTCGGGAATAACGTGAAAGTTTTTTTTATATTTTGCCTTTTGTTATAGTTTTAAAGTTATAACTCTATAAATATTATAACAAAGTATGAGCTATTAAACTGTTCAAATTGAATTCCTATGTTTTGTTCATTCATAGTCATTGCAAAGTCAAGAACATTTGGGGTTTATGGTATATCAAACCTCGTTTAGTCACTCTATACCAAAACCGTAGAAAAGTTTCGCATATGATTGAATAATAAATAACACAGTTTGTAAATGATAGTTTCTATTTAACTCCAAGGTAAAGTCATCACTCCGGGTCAGAGTGAACCTGGAAGTAGTGGAAACTAAAGGTCATGCCACAGTTTTCACAGATCCCAAAGCGGAAGCTCATCACTCGATGCAGTTTTGTATCAACTCTCGCCATATCTGCAAACGTCTTCGTCTCTCATGAGTCTTTGTAATGCACGTGATTAATTAGAAAATTTTAAATGGTGAATTTATTGAGAAAGTCGACTAAACATGTTTCAAAAGCATTTTAATATAACCTTTCTCCACTCATATTCTTTTAACTACGGGCACCTTCGATTTGATTTATCGAATCAACATAAGGCTAAATAAATCTTGGTGTATGTACAACTATTATCTTTTACTATTAAGAGTTTTTTAATGGCTAGTAATACCGTGTAACATTTTTATAAGGGAGTCCCCACTTATCAAGGCTTGATAGCCACTTGGGGATAAGGTTCAATGAGTGTAAGGTGATAGTGTAGTAATTGATAATGGTATAAGTTGAGTAAAATTTGGATTATTTCAGAAGATGTCTCAACAAGAACTTGTTTATATTTTATTTTTATATTATATTTATTTTTATATTATATTTATTTTTTATATTATACACTTGCAGGCTACCATATTGTAATTGGCTGGGAAGCAGGCCGGCAGTTCTAGAAAAGAAGCTTTGTTTATGGAATCTGCGTTTGGATTTGGCCACAGATATAGAGTGGGGGGAATCGTTGATAGTGATTGCAGCTAGTCCAATGTTTTTAATTTAATTTCAGATTTAAAAACTACATGCAACATAAGACCTGTTTCAATGTAAGAAAACTACTATGATACTCAATCTGATCTTTATTTCTCTAGATAAGACACCGTTTTTATGTTATATAAATAATATTTTTATTATTATTATTATTATTATTATTATTATTATTATTATTAGTTATAAATGAAAAACAGAATTGCTAGTTCAAAGATTTGTCTTCTTAACCCTCTTGCGTTGAGTGTCATCCTCCTTTTTTATATTTTAGCCATGGTTCCATTTTTATTTAAAATGTTTGTCAATCACTGAAATACCCCGATGGAATCTCTCGCCGTGTTCATCACTCACACCACTAAGATTCTCCGCAAAATTCTCGAAAATGACAATTTTGAAAAAAAAAATGTAATTCGGAGCTTTTTGGAAACTTCGTCACTGGTCTGAGGGAGAAATTTATTTTATAAAGATTCATTCTTCTTCCATAAGAGAATTTGGGACGCTAAAACAATGATACAATTAAACATTACAAAAACATTAATAACAAAAACGAAACTACTATTCAGTCTTGACGAAGAATACCTAGGAAAAGTAACTTCTGATTTATTACAAAAATGCTCTAAAAAAACTCTTCTATAAGAAAAAATGATTTGCTTTTGAACTACTTAATTTAATTTTTTTTTTACAAGGTGGTCACCACTTATCAAGGCCCGGACGCCACTCTATTGTAAGTACAGTAATTTACTGTGGAGCTTTAATAAAGTGTCTACTTAAGGGGGCGATTCATCAGGAATTTGTTTACGTTGGACTTGAAGACATCCAGGTTGTAGTCAGGTGGGAAGCAGGCAGACGGAAAAGAATTCCACATGCGTGCAGTTCTAATAAAGAAGCTTTGTTCATTGAATCTACGTTTTGATTTAGGCATAGATAAAAAGTGGGGAAAGTTTTTCACAGTGGATTCAGCTAGACTGGTGTTTTTCGTAAAAGATTGGCGAGGGGGGCCAGAGATTGGAGTTCAGACGAGCACCTGCCATGGAAATAATGATCAAACAAAGATAGGCTTGCAACGTCTCTTCTGTGGGAGAGAGTTTGCAGGGAAGAGAAAAGGGCATCCCCCACTGAGCCACGAAGTCTATTTTGTACTATGTCAAGGCAGGATAGGCTGTTTTTAGCAGCTCCTGTCCAGATATGGCAGCAGTATTCCATCCTTGGAGGTACTTGGCTTTTATATAGATAGAGAATCGCATCAGTAGTGAGATATCTTCTGGAGCGGTAGAAGGCTCCCACCATCTTTCCACCGACCTTGGCAACATACTTGATGTACGTCTTCCATTTCAGATCAGGAGTAAAGGGCAAGCCCAGAAGCTTGTCAAAACATGGGGCTTCTCCTAGACGAGAGCCATCCATTTCAATTGATGCCAGATGGGGATCAGAGCGTTGATGATGTAAAGATAGGAGCTTGGTTTTAGATGCATTAAAGGTAACCACCCACGTCTTCCCCCACTGAACCACTTGTTCGAGATCAAAGGAGAGAGAATGGGAGAGAGCTTTGTCATTTACAGCCTTTGATATGTTGCCGTAGATGGTCGTGTCATCAGCATAGATGTCAACGAATGATTTAAGTATGTGTTTTTGGAGGTCATTGATGTAGATCAGGAAGAGAGCTGGGCTCAGGATGGACCCTTGAGAGACTTCAGCATTAATACTGCAGCCCTCTGATTTTTGTCCATCAACCACTACTCTTATACGCCTATCAAAGAGAAATGATTTAATGATAGAGAGAATATTTCCAGTCATACCGTAGCTTGAAATCTTGTGTAGTAGGCCTTTATGCCATACCTTATCGAAGTCCTTTGATATGTCATGAGCAATTGCCATAGAAAGGAAGACTTTGTCAAGAGATTCACTAATCGTATGAGATATAACCGTTAGCACATCTGCGATAGATCTTGCAGAACGGAAACCATATTGCGTGTCACTAAGAAGGTCATTTCTGCTGAGGTGGTTGACTATTTCTTTATTTAATATGGATTCCAGCAACTTACTCATGAAACACAGGAGACTTATTGGTTTGTACTGAGAGGGAGATGACTTATCACCTGAGTTCTTAAATGCGGGGCATACTGACGAGGTTTCCCAGGGTGTTGGAAAGCACTTCTCCTTAAGGCAACGCTTAAACAGTTTCGTAAGTATGGGAGCAAGTTCTGGTTGAAGCTGTTTTAACACTATAATTGGGATGCCGTCAGAGCCAGTTGCTTTACTGGAATCTAGGTTCTTGATTAGCTTGGCGACCTCATGCACAGATATTTGTATGTTACCTAACGTGTTCTGTGTTATAAGAGGAAATATGGGGAGTTGATGGCCTTCGTCGCATAGGGTAGAATTAGCTGCAAAGTTATTGGCAAATAGTTTGGCCTTGTCTGAAGCTGACGAGATGACCTCTGGTCCGTTGATAATGGTTGGGATAGAACGCATACTTCTGTTCAGGATACTATTTGTTATTTGCCAAAATTTGTGGGAACCAAGCCGCTGATCAGCTACTTTGGATTTAACAGACTGGGCATATAGCTCTCTTGCATTTTTTATTACTCTTTTACAGTGGTTGCTGGCGTTCCTCAAAGCAGATTTTGTCCCAGTGCATCTATTACGTTGGTAGCTATGGAAAAAGTGATTTCTGTGCGATGGCAGCAGCACATTCTGGGGAGAACCATGGCTGGCTGGTAGGTTTTTGTTGGATTTTTTAGATGGTATGAATTGGTCTATGCCTACAATTAACCATTCGGTCAAGTCTGATACTATAGAGGACACATCTTTTTTAAACATGGAATGCAGAGGTAGATCAGATATAAATGTACGGAAGCTATCCCAGCCGCCCATGGAGTATCGGTATACAGTACGGTGGAGGGGTACGTCTGGGGCTTATTACATTTCATTTTTATCTTAACTGATACGATGGAGTAGTCGGAGGATCATAGAGGAGGAAGAACGGAACATGAATATAGCTCAGGGGAAGTTAAGAGAAAAAGGTCTAGAAGGCTTGCATATTGACCTGGAGTATCGGGCACACGGGTGGGCTCGCGAACAATCTGAGTGCGGTCATAAGCAATGGCAAAATCATGACAGAAACTCCCCTCATCGTCCGTCTTATTTGAGTGGGTAAGCCATTCCACGTTATGGACGTTGAAGTCACCACAGATGTGGATGTTAGCCGAGGGATGTGCAAACAGGATGTGGTCAATTTTCTCAGATCTGCTCTTAAAGATAGTAACTCCGCTGTTGTGGGGCCGATAGAGGGCAAATATAAATGCAGTGGTGTAAGCAAGTGCAACCCGGAAGCACATATAAGGTAAATTAGGATATTCTCTAGAGATATCCCTGCCACATGGGAAGCAATCTTTGATGTAGGCACATATTCCTTGCCCATGACGATCATGGGGGTCAGATTTAAATGTTAAGTTAGAGTATCCGTTAATTATGAACTCATCTAGGGAAGTGGTCGGCCCTATTCCAGTTTCGCTTAGAAAGAATATTCCGGTGTCGTCTTCTGTAATTGGGTTTCAACCTCTGGAAGGTTGGAACGTAGACCCCTGATGTTGGAGAAGGAGACATGGTAGTAGGGGTCTACGTTAGAAGATGGGGTTCTAGGTTTATTCGAGTTTTTTTCTGGAGATATTTCATGTTGAGGATTTGGGATTTGTGGAACAGGTCGGCATACTTGGTTAGAGCAGTACAGAGAGGGAAAGTAAGAGAGAAAAAGAGAGGCATTTTTTTGTAGCACATGAAAAGGTAAGGCCGTAATAATTACCTACTAGTATGGCATCGAGAGGCCCCACCAGAGACTACTGCATGGTCCAGAATCCATTCACCAAATGGCAATACAGCAGTCCCAGTACTTTGCGCCTGCTGATAGGACAGCCTCCTTAGTGGTTAATCCAAGGTTCGGGTCCCTGACTATCAGGCGGATTACGTCATCCCAGACGAAACGTTTACCTCCAGTACCCTTACTAGTGACATCGCCACAAGGATAGACATAGAGACAGAAAAATTTTCGACATCTCAGACTACTAATGTAATAAAGTTTTTACATTACAAAAGACATTAGTGACAAAAAATGATAATGCAACGCTAATTGTAGGTGAATTGTCATTTTTATTGAACAAAACCAACTACTTGATTTAATGTAACAAAGTTTTATAACATTAACAAAAGATGTAAAATGTGGCGCTATTGTAACGACGTTTTCTATTTTATATAAAACAATATTGCTCTCTGATACGATTCTTGGGAATTTGTTTAGTTGTTGTTTTGTGCCACAAGAATTCCTTCCGATGCAAATGAAACATTTCTTCTGTTGTAACCAACAGTCTCTTCAAGAGTCTTTTTGCATGCGACCATAAACCCACATAAAATATTAGTGTTAATTACTTTTAAAGTAATTGAATCCTTAATAATGAAATTTTGTTGTCAATTATTTGTAAACGTTTAAAACAAACGTAGCCTTCGATAGCTTATATATGAACCATGTTATCATCAGAATTAACAAAATTTTCTCCGTGGACAATTGTGGCATGCTGATAATTGCCATACTCAATAAGCTGCCAATTCATCTGAAATTATTCTTTCCAGCAAAATCCACGAACAAATTATTAGGAATAATGTTTTCAATAATTCGTTCGTGGATTATGCCAGGAACAAGAATAATTTCGAATAGATGGGTAGATTATGATCGATAAGAAACCTTTGAGAATGGCACCCATCACCAAGCGTAAATATCGGGAGGTGTTATTAATGATTTTGTAATGTTAAATATATAGCGTTGCGTTTAGCATCCCAAATTCTCGTCTGAAAAAAAAATGAATGGACCTATTCATAAAATACAGTTATCTCCTTCATACCAGTGACGAATTATCCAAAAGCGCCTCTAACTCGACAAACACTAGGCCAGAAATGGATTTTTTATGTCATTATGCATGTAAAATTGGCACAAATGTCCTGTACTTTGTCTAGTGTTGCACAGTTTATGACTTTATAATGAGCGTCTCCAATGATGAGGTGTTGCATTTGAGCAAGTTTACGTGCAATACAAATACAAAATTAAAAAAGATGATAGTGTTTCAGTTAAGAATTTATTAATCTTTATTACTGCGCTAAACACTTAAAAATATTCTGCATAGTTTCGTAGTTAATTATATACTCGAATTTGGTCGAAATACTAAATTGATTATTAGGAAAATTGAAACAAATTAAAAAATGTATTATCAAACAAAAATCTGTTTTATTTAATAACATTTGACTGAATATATGAAAGTATATATGCTTGTTTTTTTTTGTTTTTGTTTTTATCATGAGACAAAATGTCCTCTAAAAATCCAAGCTATTAAATTAAGAGAAAAAACTGGAATGAACAAAAAAGCTTTAAGTTTTTTAATCCGCATTAACAATTGAAATAGAAAACAACTGCGTATTCATATCAGTCTGATAAATGTCCATGTCAGCTTAAGAATTAAGTAGAGTAGACTTTTTTCATTGAAATTTCAGTAAAACTACGTGTTTCGCAGTTACGTCACCCAGAAAGGAAGCGATCAATCTAACGTGGTGAATAGGCAAAAAGATGCTTTTCCCAAGACTGCAAGAGACGAGAGAACAATTAGGTTTTGGATGGTTGTTGGTTCCATCCGTGGAGAAGAAAGTTGGATATTTTATGAATATGGATGTATGCTATGCAAACAATTAATTCTCAAAGGGTTTTTAGAAACCAAATCATATTTGTTGATGTTCTTTTATAATTACCGTTTATGAAGGCTGTTATTAAGAAGAAGAAGAAGAAGAAGAAGAAGAAGAAGAAGAAGAAGAAGAAGAAGAAGAAGAAGAAGAAATGGAAACTTCGGTTGTTGCATCCTTACAGACATACGACCAGTTTATTTGGCCGACTAAACTAACGCACCGTGAGGATTAAAGATTATTAATAGCTACACTACAATAACAGATATTTATAGAAATCACCCAAGAAAAAGCATGAAGCTAATTGATGTAAGGAGCTAATCATAATTATCTGACGAGAAAGGGAAGTAATATCAGTTCAAGACAATTCACACTTGGAAGTAACTCAGGCACCAGCGTTCAATCCTGTGGATTATAATAGGACTTTTCAAACTAAGCCGAATGATACAGGAAGGTGTTATAAGACTGGCTGACATAAAAAGCGTTGTGGTTTGTACTACAACCCACATTTTTCGGTTTTCCTTTCGTGTAGGAGAATTTTTAGTCGATCTTATATACAACAAAAAAATTAATAATTATTATTCAAGGATGCGGCTGCTATCGCGTTTAAATTAAAGGATTTGCATGGCTTCCCTTAGCATGAAAAAGACTGAAATTGGCAAATGCTAGAGCGGCCTGGGATTCGATTTTTCCTGCTGCCCTCAAGTAGAATTTGAGAGAGATAAGATGCATTACTTCAAATAAAAATACGAAGAATTTCGTTCGTTCTAATATTACATTACACATATATCGGCAAGTGACATGCAAAATGTTAATTTTAATTTGCCGACACATTTCTATTATTTTACGTAAATTTATTCATAGCTTGAAGTGGTTTAATTTTAAATGTTTTTATGCATTTATCGATAGCTCAAACGGTAGGGAACGCGACGGGAGTGCGAAATGTTTTGGTTTTCGATGCTAGCTGCATCGCATGTTTTTTTTTACTTTTGAAATCATTACTATATATATAAAAAAATAAAAAACACCGTATAAAAACAACACTAGCGAATAAATACTGAGAACTCAAGGAAAGCGGACATTCGCCGGTAGTCGAATGGAAAATAATAAGACAAGCTACCACGTGCAGACATTTAGACGACCCATGTAAATTATGCCTCCATGAAAAATTTGCTATCCTGTACTTTAACTAACCCCAAAATCTATTAAACTGTAGGTGAGAAATAGCAAACAACTGTGTTCACAAAATAAAACTTACTCTTGGATAGCGATACAAAATAGCTTTAAAACTAACAATAACAATAGAAAACAAACAAATAAGTAAATTAAATAAACATGAATATACATAAACGATCACACATATATGTATATATATATATATGTATATATATGTGCATGTATGTGTGTACACATAGGTATATTTATATATATATAAAAAAAAGGAAAACGTCTACCTTAAACCACTAACCTAGTTCTAAAACAGATCCTTTGTTCGATAAAATGCATGCCCATTGGCTGATAGGAAGGGGCGCGGTGGATACTAGAAAGCTGATTGGCTAACTAAAAATCCTCAACATATATAAAAACAAGAATCAACCACAGAATTCGCGCATAAGCAGGACGAATCCTATAGTGGATGAAACGCAGAATATTCAGTGTAGCTTAATCGCCATATATATTTTATAAATTACTAACTAGCTCTACCTACGTATTGAGCACTTTTGAAGTACATACTTAAAGTTTACGCATAAATCTATACTTTCGTATATTAAATTTATGTGAGTAAATGCAGTAGTTATATATATATATATATATATATATATATATATATATATATATTACAATAAAAAATGCGAGCATGAAAAGTAATATGGTTAAGCTTAAAGATGGAAAAATAAAGGACTAGTTTTTAAAACTGAAAAAGAAAAGGACAAGATATTCTAGTAAAAAATATAATAAATTTATAACTTAAAATATTGCATTAAGAGTTTATTTTTAATTCGATTTATAACATTATATAGTCAATTCTTAATGCTGCAATATTTTAAGTTGTAAATTTATTATATCTTTGACTAGAATATCTTTCCTTTTCTTTTCAAGTTTTAACAACTAGTCCTTTACTTTTCCATGTTTAAGCTTAATCCTATTACTTTTCTTGCTCGCATTTTTCTATTGTAATATATATATATATATATATATATATATATATATATATATATATATATATATATATTTATCTAGTATCTATAAAAGGAAAATTGTATGTGCGTGTCTGTCTGCGTACATTTCCCTTCGAAATTACTCTGTCAATTCTTAGTCTACAGACTCGAGATTTGACATGAGGGGTATTGAGATTTGGGGAAATCTTTTTAATCGCTTTTCGGCCTGAAGTTGAGCTGTCATGGAGTCGAAGTTCAACGATTTGACCTTTGAAAACTCTGCCTAATTATTCCGACAGTTTTGGGTCTACACACTTGAAATTTTAAATGTAGGTTCCTTGGACATGGATCAAATTTTAACTTAATTTGAGCCCAAAATAATAAATTATAAGGGGGTCAAATTTGAAGTCAAAGTTTTTAAAAATTTTGACGTCTCAGCCAATTTTTAGTCTAAACATTTGAAATTGTACATAAATTGTATTCAGATCTAGAGCAAGCTTTTTAATCGATTTTGGCCGAGAATTTAGCTACCAAGGGGTAAAATTTCAAAGGATTTGACGTTTGCGGTCTCTAGGAAAGAATTCAGCCAATTTTGGGCATATATATTTTAAATTTTACATAAAGAGTATTCAGATATGCAGCAAACTTTTTAATCAGTTTTGGGGCGAAAATTTTCCTGCCAAGAGATCAAAGTTGACAGAGTTGACCTTTGCAGACTCTACTAAACTCCTCCGCCAATTTTGGGTGAAAACACTTGAAATTTGAGATGCAGGTTACTTGGACATGAGTCAAACATTTTAATATACATATACATATGCCCAGAGTTATGAACAGTAAATATAGCTTGAATAAAGCTGGGCTGAACTGCTAGTGTCTATGCTAATATGTATGTATATATATATATATATATATATATGTATATGCTAGTATATTTATAATATATGCTAGTATATATATGCTAGAAATATATATAATATATTCTAGTATATATATATGCTAGTATATAATAATAGTATATAATATATACTAGTATATAAATAATATATGCTAGTATGTATGTAATATATGCTATTATACATATAATATATACTAGTGTATATGTATAATATACTAGTATATATATATGTATGCTAGTATATATGTCTATATAAATATATGATAGTATATATATAATATATGCTAGTATATATATATATATATATATATATATATATATATATATATATATATATATATATAGTGGTTGGACGACTCCAAAATTTTTCCCGATTCCGTCTTAAATTTCCGATTTAAATTCTTTTAATATTTATTTAGAGTTTTGTTTTTTGTATTTTGTTTTGTTTTTTGCTTCTTTTTTTTTTTCGTAAATTTTCAAATTATTACATAAATCCCCAGGTAATTTTCGGGTATATTTTTCTCAAATGTTTTTCTTGTAATGTATTGCAAATTGAAAGACAACAAAAGTTTTGTTTGATTTTAAACAAAGCAAAAATGTATCAATTCGTCTTTAGTATACAACATGCTCTTGAAAGTTTTCATAAACAGTTGAAAATAGTCGACGATTATTCGGTAAAATGAGAAAACGATGTAAGAAAAAAATATTAACAACGTCCCCACTCATAGTTAGGAACGAATTTTTAAATAATAATGTTACTATTTAGAAAACCATTTTAACATGGAGAAGGTGTTGGGCTCCGTTTACTATTATGTGCCTTCATTCTTTGAATGCTTAAATTTTATTTTAATGGTATAAATTTGGTGGGTTATTAAATTAATTTGCTTTACTGTAAAAAAAAAATAGATAAATAAAAACGAGATGCAAATAATAACTATCGGGGCCCGTGGAAATTCCACAGGGGACTCATTCATATGTAATATATTGATGTTGGTATTCATGGCGTCAATAGAAATGCTCTGATATTGTTGTAACTCTTGTTAAAACTGCAAAAGTATTTATCTAAGTAAGCAAGGACGCCCGGCGTAGTCAAGTCGTTTAGTACGCTTTAATATGATATTTTAATTGTTGCAGATGTCGTATATATTATTATATATTTAATGTTCTATCGATTGTTATATGTTATAAAGTTGCAATTTCAAAAATAAACAAATATATCCATATGACTTTGGTGCATCAGCTCGAATTCATTCAGCTATAATCGGAACCGAAATCAAAATTTATGAAGAAGGCTTAATAAAATTGTTTATTAAAAAAAGTTGATCACTGGAGTTCCATCAGCTATAATCGAAATTGAAATAAAAACTTATGAAGAATTCTTGATAAAATCATTTATAAAAAAAATAAATTCAGGAAAGCTCCTACCCGGAATACTCGTACCCGCAATACTCGTATCCGGAAAACTCGTCCCTTTAAGCAAGGTAGGAAAACTGGTCTCTTCTGGATAAATATCGATTTAAAATACATTGTATGACTGTTCTTGAAAGAGATATTGTTTTGTAAAGATACTATACTCCCCATATTTTTTTTTAATATTTTTACTTGTTTACTGTTATTTTTAAAAAAAAATTCAGTTGATTTTTAAAAGTGTTCATTTTCTACCTAGCTTTGTAATTTTTTAGTGGTTCAACTTATTTTCAAGAATTTATTTAGTTATAAAAAAACAACAATAATGTCGAGTGTTAATTTTGAACAGAAAATGTCCGACGAGAGGATCGCATCTTAGGGGTCTGGATAATCGCTCAAAATAAAAAGTTAAAGAAAATATTGAGATAGATTATAGTTTTTAAACGAGCCCCCACCCCTCCAAAAGAAAATAAATGTGTATATTTTTAGGTGATGTCCAAGATCACTGCTCGGAAAAAACTCAAGCTACCGGAAGTGGATGCAGTTTATTATAGAACGAAACCGAACGGAAGACACGAAAAGCGAAACCATATATTTATTAAAAAATTATTTTACTTTTAAATATTTCGTATGTTATTACAAAACAAACAAACAAAAAAGAAAACACTTCTTGTATTTTCAAATAATAAAACAAATATTTTATTTCGGAAAATTAATTTAGATTTAATACTTTTTGTTTGGTTTGGTTGGTTGTTTTTGTTTTACGGCATATCAACCCTTTTCAGGTTATTTAATGCCGAATCCAAAGATTTTGAAGAAACTTTTTTAATAGAATAGTCGGTTTCTATTGAGCCCATAGTTAGGACCCTAACAGGTACTACCACTCCGGGTCAGAGTGGACCTGGGAGCAATGGTAATTAAAGGGTGGCTCTACATTCCCCAAACCCCGCGAGCTGGGGCCTCACCATCGGATATAGTTTAAGGTCATATGCAGGACCAACACTTTTTGTGTTCATGAACCAACAAAAGGCACTTATAAAGTATGCAGACGGCGGTCATCTTTACTTGGCGCGTTTAACCAAACTGTGGCCCTTTTTGATCAAAAACATGTCAATTGTTAATTTGTTGTTAACCATTCAAAGTTGCTTTAATTTTTAAAAAAAATGTTTCATTTAATTACTTATTTGTTCGAAAAAAAAAGAAGCTCTTTTCCTTTATGAAAATCCAATGTTGTCTTTATTGCAAAATTGTTTTATTAAAATTATATTTTCTTACGCAGACTTTTAAATAAATGTTTTTACAATTATATATTGATACATTTTCATACAATAAATGTTTTTACAATTATATATTGATACATTTTTATACAATAAATGTTTTTACAATTATATATTGATACATTTTCATACAATAAATGTTTTTACAATTATATATTGATACATTTTTATACAATAAATGTTTTTACAATTATATATTGATACATTTTCATACAATAAATGTTTTGGTTTTCAAATATTTTTCTGCTCGGAAAAAAATCTTGTTTGTTACTTATTTGCTGCGTTATTTGACCAAGTACAAATTAGAGTTATCGCCTCCAACAATAGCCGCCGTCTACATACTGCAGAAGTTCCATCGAAATGACTTTTAAACGATACCTTCCCCTCCCCATGGCTTTCGAAATAATAACGTCATTATTTCAGCGCGGTTCTAAAAATACATAAGTACTGTGTTTTCTTTTTTTTATTTGTTTGTTTCGTAATAACACAAGAATTGTTTAAACTAAATTAATTCTTCTAAATAAACTAATTAATTTCTTTGATAACACGTAAGTGTTTTCTTTCTTTTATTTTTGTTTCGTAATAATAACACAAAAAGTGTTAAAACTAAAGTATTTTTTTAAAATAAATATATGGTTTCGTTTTTCTTGTCTTGACTCCGTGATCAAGTTTATTTTTTTTAAAACACGAATTATAAATATATTTTTTAAAGTATTATGGGGATGTGTAGTTGCCTTAAAAAATATCTCCTTTAAGAAGAATCATAAAATGTGTTTTCAATCGGTATTTATTCAATAAGGGACCAGTTTTCCTACCTAATAAAAAGAAACAAGTTTTCCGGGCACAAAAAAAGACGACTTAAGTGCCATCAGCTATAATTTAAACCGAAAGTAAAAAATATATATATGAAGAATTCTTGGTAAAATTATTTATAAGAAAATAAATGACTTGAGTGCCATCAGTTATAATAGAAACCAAAACCAAAACTTATGAAGAATTCTTGGTAAAACTATTTATTATAAGAAATGGGAATCCATAATTAAACAACAGTCATTTGGATGTAATCGTGACACACAAAATAAATAATACACACGCTATCGTATTAATATATAGTATTGTTAAAAGTTATAAAAACCACGCTCCTTTCCTACTACTAACTCTAAGTACGGGTGGCAATATAAAAAATATAGCAATTATATGTGATTTTATGATTTTGCTGATAGGCCTTAGAATTAGTGTTAAAAATTACTTAACTGCTTAAAAAGTTATAATGTACTGAAATGGGATCAGTTTACATTATATTTATATGCACAACTGAACCCCAATTCTAAATTCTAAAATAACGTTTCATTATGCTCACACATAATCGCCTAAAAATGTAGAATCTCATATGTTTTGGGTATTTTAAATGTAAATGAAGGTTTTTTTTAAGCTAACAAACTTCTTAATGTTTACTCTTCCAAAGTTTTGATAAACTTGTGAGATTTTCATCTTTATTTTCACTTGTGCCAAATCTAACAAAATATAAGGAAACATGAAATATTTCAATGGATGTGGTGATCAGACAAAACCAGCACCAGAAAAAATTCAAACATGTTAAATCTTTGATATTAAAGTGCGAAGTCTCAAATAGACACCATCTGGCCATTAATCAAATAGGTGCAAAAAGCTTTTTAAAATATGTGATATTGAATAGGCAAGTGAACTCTAAAATATTTACTTTGCTTACAATAAAAACTAATAAAAACAAATTAAATTAGGTTTGGAGAGTCTGAGGATTTCATAAAACTAATTATTTCAGAAGAAGCCTATAACAACTACCCCAATGTATATCTGACGCCAAGAACTTTAACCCAAAGCATTTAAAACTTGTTAATAATCATATGAACTCCTTCCGATGAAGGCACATAGACATTTTAGCGAATAGATGCTAAACGATTACAAAGCCAATATGCAAGTTATAAATGACCAATAAATAAAATAAATTAAACTTTGTGAATCAAATGTAAATCTGTAAATGAGATTTATAACCCATTATGTCGCCCCTAAAAAAATGGTGCTTGTTTCATTTTTTATTTAAAAATTTTAAAGAATCGGTTTGGAATCGGGTATTAGACTATAATTTTTCCGATTCTGATACCCGAAAAACTTTCGATTTTTCTGATTCCCGATTCCGATTAATCGTCCCAACATTAATATATATATATATAAATCTTATTGAAAATTAATTCAAATTCTCAACAACAACAAAAAATTAAAAACCTGTTAAGAAGGTATACAGAGTTTTTATTTATCCGACAAGGAATACAAATGAACTTGAAAAACCTTATACCGCGGAGTTTCGAAAAATGACATTCTTCTCATCAGGGGAAGAGGTTTGCAAAATATACAATAAATTTTGCGCATTAGTGCATTACAGGAAACTAAAAAGATGAATTGAATCATTATTTCAGAGAAAGGTTTTAACAGTTTGTGAAAGTTTATAAAATGTTATAATGATTACGAAAGCAGAAATAAGGAAAAGGGTTGAAGTATAAAAGGATATGGTTAAAATCTATTGAATAAAAGGTAAAATTTAGGAAGGACAGGTTAAATCTAATAAAGTCCTTAGCTCTGTACTAATAAATACGAAATCCGTATGAAGTAATATTTATTTTATGACGGAGCAAAGCCGCGTGCCCCTAGCAAATATATTAAACACAACAGAACAACGAGAATGTTATTCATGACGTAAGCATGACACGCCAAAGAAAAGTCTATTTAAAACCTAACACGTAACAGTGTAACAGACCAAATGCTTATATTTCAAATACAAGCGTGACACACTGCAAAAAATACTATTTCAAAAATATTCTTTTTATATTGGTCACCGCTTATGAAGGCCACTTGTGGATAAAGATTAATGAGCGTCAGGTAGTCGGTCAGAGACACTATTATAGTCGGTAATGGTAAAACTTAGTGTTTAATTATGTGAGACAACGGCTCAACAAGCATCTATTTACATTAAACTTGAAAACGACTATGTTATAGTCATCTGGAAAGTAGACCCGCCATAATATGGTCCACTGACGGATTATTATCGGAAACTTACTTTGATAATAGGATTTTCGTTTAGTTTTAGGTATCGATAGAAAGTTTTTGCTAGATGAATGTTTGTTGTGAATGTTTTTTAGGAGAGACTATAGATAGAAGCTCAGCCGATCACTTGCAATGAAAATGAATATAATGCAGAGATAGATCCGCTAAAAAACTCATATTCCAAATATATGTAATAGATTAACGAAAACTTTACTTCAGAGTCAAACGTTATACATATAAATCATTTGTTTTAAACATACATGTGACAGAACAAGGAAAATGTTATTTGAAGTTAAGCGTGACAGATCAAATCAATGTAAAACAAGCATAATAAACTAAATAAATGCTATTTCAAACTTAACCGTGACATACAAAATTAAATTCGATTTCATATTAAAACGTGACAGACAAAAAACAGTACTAATTCAATATTTGCTAGTTAATTTTTAGTGTGATTTTTTAGAAATTGCTTTATGTTAGCATTCGTTTGAATCAGACTAGGTAATTATTGAAATCATGTGTAGCTTGGTACGTTATTTGATTGCCAATAACATAGTACAACTCCAACAAATGTAAATTGGCTTGTCCAAAGCAAACTTGGACTTGTCAGCATAAATGCTATTTTAGTCTGATTTTGAAAATCCGAGAAGATAACTTTACATCTTAAATAACTATTCATTACAGGTTTGTAAAGAAGTCGAAAGATTTGTAGTCATGATTGGCCAAAATTATCCGTGGTTTTCTCTGCCTATCTTAAACACTATATCTAGTAATAACGAATGCAAGCATAGATTTATGATGAAGCACGATGAACTATTTTTCTGGTGTAAAATTTTATTAACGGACTTTATGATTGTTATCAAATGTTGACAAGCGATATTAGTTGGATTATTTATATAAATCATGAAATGGTGCTAGTACCTTTAATAGGACAAGCCCCGAATTCGAGCTTGCCTGAAAGTGCTTTCTTCATACTTGAAATGAAGGTTTTAATTGATTGACCATAAAATTATAGAAAATGCGAAATGATATATCGTTGTTAACAAATTAAGTAAAGGTAAAGGCTTCTTTAGTCTTGACAAGCCATGAATGCCCAGCATAGGACTGATGCAAGTGAAATTTGTGTGGCAAGAGATGAGCAATCTTCAACTATCCTCTTCTGAGTGTGTGTGTGTGTGTGTGTGTGTGTGTGTGTGTGTGTGTGTGTGTGTGTGTGTGTGTGTGTGTGTGTTCAGTACGACTAGAAACAAATTCCGAGATGAGCGGAGAGCACATACAGCGCCTAGAGTCTCCAAATGGTCACCTATCTGGTATTAACCAGGCTCAACGTTTCTTAACTTCGGTGATCTGACGAGAACCGGTGTGTCAACACGATTATGCCGTAATCAATTATGTAAAAATGATCTATGAAAGAACACTGTAGGCGACCTATCGAAAACCCGTTCAAGATTTAAAAAAATGTATCACAGAATAGTAAATGCAAAAGGTGTCTCAGTATACATGGCATCTGATGATACAACTTAATTTAGTAACAGAAAGTAAAACCCCGCTTAACGGCGAATGAAGTAACAATCAAAAATCGAAAACAAAACTATGATTCTCCCCATCGTTAAGTCCGTCCAAACTAAGTGATGAACGAGCAGAATTATCATATAGATCACAAACAATTGAAGGCGATTAACTGCAATTGATTATTTGTCATGTGAACTTCTTGAAATTTTTAAGGGAACTTTAGTTTCTCACTTGGTCAGAAGGACAGGCACTCCAAGTAGCATATCCGTTGTAAAGTAACGTGACCGTTACTTTTTAACAATCATTACACTTCAAACTCCTCGGATCCACACGCTGTCTGGCAACGCTGCAAAGGAACAAACGAATAAAAAATTCGGAACCTTTAGAAAGTGCAAATGAAATACATTTATTCGTGATTTTTCCAAAACAACGCATTTCATTGTCTTGCAAAAGTTTTTCGCACACACATTTGCTTTTTAAAAAAAAATTTCCTCACCACCTCGCACTGACCGTCATCTAGCACTTTTTCACCCTCGACTTCACGCGTCTATGTTGCCCGGACGCAAGTTGGGTCTCCTCTCGACCACGCGAGGTAATTTTTTTTTCTCATTTTCCCTTTGACGCAAGCTCGCGCACACGTGTTAATTTGCATGCGTGCTTTAACGGCTGCTGATGATTTTCTAACATGCGCCCATACGCGCTCTGTTAAAGTAGTAAGCGATTCATAACATTGTTTGGTGATCATTAATCTATATAGTAAACATCTACGCAGGGTTGTTCGTCAGTCTCGTTGATACGTTTTAACGTTCTCGTCAGTCTCGTTGATACGTTTTAACGTTCTCGTCAGTCTCGTTGATACGTTGTAATTTTCTCTTGGTAGTAGTAAAAGTAAGAGCTGTCGATGAAGTAATACAAGCAAATAAAAAAGAAAGACAACCATTTATTTCTTTGGGATTTCATTAATCAATTTATTACAGTAATTTACAAGAAGTGACAACATCTTCCCGATCGACTACCATATAGTTGAGAAAACCGCATCCAATTACTTCGGCTCTTGATAAAGAACCTCGCCTAATTTTTTTTTTTCGTACTTACTCTCACAACATAATTACCAATACACAGAAAATTTCATTTTCTTGCTAACTAATTTAACTTGGAACTTAACATTTTTAACCTTATTTTTCACATTCAATATGCTAATTATGCTATACTTGTTGGCTCCTGCACATCATCTCTACCTGATACCAACTGCTATGTCAATCTTTAATTAGACGACATTTCTACTAACACGTAACTTTTCTCAACCAATCAGTGCTTCTTGTATACAACTTTGTGGTAAACAAAACATTTCAACAAAGTATTGTTTGTATGAACGTATTATGACCATTCGTTAAAACTGCAATTGCTCGGGCTGGAGTATTCATCATTTTGAATTTTTTATGCGGGCTTTCGTTTTTCGCTTGATCATAAGTATATCCGTAGTAATACGCGACGTGTAAAATTGTGTATGGTGTTTTTGGATCTCTAGTAAACATTCGTCGTGTTATTTAGTCGACTGAAAACATCTTTTCCTCGGTCTCGTTGACACGTTCTACTTTTCTCTTAGTAGCAGTAAAGTAGAAGTAATTAAAGCCAATAAAAAAGAACAACAAACATCGCCATTAATTGCTTTGGGTTCTGACTAATTTATACTTTGCAGTAATTTACAGGAAGTAACCGTATGCTTGTGATCGACTCCTGTATGGTGGGGGGAGCCAGAAAAATCACATACGATCATTTCTCAGTCTGACTATTGACAAAGGACCTAGTCTAGTTTTTTGTTTGTTTGTTTTTGTACTTACTCCCACGGCAAAACTTCCAGTACACGTTAGCTTACTTTCTAACCTGATCTCTTATGAAAAATTAAGTTTTCTTGCTAATTTTACATTTTCTATTTTAACCTTATTTTTCACATTCAGTGTGTACACATTACTTCCACTCATGATATATCCGTTGCTTCCTATATAAAACCTCAAACCAGATGCTACCTTATCTCTACTTTTAGAGAGAGACTTTTCTACTAACACGTAACTTACCTCAACCAATCAGAGCTTCTGTTATTTGCGTCCTTATTAACTGCTAAAGAAAACTTCCAGCAGGTTTCTGTTTATTGTATATGCGTATTAGGGCCAGTAATTGCAAGTGAATATTTCAACCTGATGGGCGTACAAATACTTACGTATGTTTCAATTAAAAGTCTGCTTTTCTTATATTTTCCATAAATAATAAGTTCTGTACAAACACCCGAACGCTCAGTGTTTTGTTATAAGTTCCGTCTAGACATTTTTCGCCTGACCGAATTTAGTCATTGTCGTCTGCGCAATTATTATTTACCATTGTGATCAGAACACACTTCGATATTTTACCTTCCTTATGTCTAGTGCAAGTTTCGTCTCATTATATGCGACAATCCCTCTCCGACAACGGGAGACTGTTTATTTTCCAACACAAAAGAAATTATTTCGAAAGAAAAATATTCTGAAACCATCAAAATAAAAGACTTTAAAAATATTATTTATCATCGATGTAAACTGTATCATATCTTTCGATATAGACAACTATATCTATAAGCTTAATAGAAATCTAACAATACGATTGTGTCAGCGTAATTTTCGAACTATTGTTTTAAACTACAACATTCTTTGTTAATAAGAAGCAAATTTCACGGTGACGATAACGCCAATTATTCTTTTTTGACAGATGCAGCCTTTCGTCTTTCTGGCGCGTATGTCAGTAGATTATTCGATTTACTTTCGGCAGCCTCGTAACTACTTCATTTATTTTGACATTTAGTTCTTGCATTCTATAAGTAATGTTTTTGAAAAAGGGAAAAGTAATGCTGTTTTTTGTTTTGTTTTGTTTTTTGTAAGAACCTATCCACGAATACTTATTGCTGTTGTTGTTTTTTTTTTACCTTAAAATAGTTATTTTTAGCAATTTACATCAAGTGGCTTCACCCTTGTCACGAGCGATTTCCATCCAAAAACGGTGACAATATCGTCTTTCTGTTGTCTCTGTATAATTGTATTAAAATTTGCCATTTCAAAGGTGTTCTCTCAATTCTCTGCTTGTGATAATAGCACCAGCCGTCTTCCTCGTTTCCTTAGTAGATGTAATAATAAACCTAAAAAAAAAATCACACCAAAAACGTTGTTGGTTTATTTTTGCATATTATTGTAACGTTGTACGACATAATATTGTTGACACACCGGTTCCCGCTGGATCACCGAAGTTAAGCAACGTTGAACCTGGTCAGTACTAAAATGGGTGACTATTTGGGACTTCCAGGTGCTGTATGTTCTCTCCGCTTATCTCGGCATTGTTTCTAGTCGTCCTGGACTTATCCTTGCCACTGGACTCAAACAGTGCCGATTCAGGAGAGGTGTGGTTGGCGATTGTGTTACCCTTGCCTCATAATTACATGCACAACTGCCCCTACCAGAATATTCTTTGTCTTTCGAGACTGAACGTTAGCTTCTCTTTGTCTGCTCTCCAAAATGGCGGACAAATACAGAACTTCAGAAAACAGCATCCGATCACAACCATCTCACAGGTTGAACGACGCAGCTCTTTTTTCTTCTTTGCCACGTCTCATTTCGGATTTCCTGTTAATCACGCACGCACGCACGCACTCTTTTACATCCCTATAATCGTAACAGTCTCCACTATCGCCAGGATGTACCAACAACAGAGTTTTCGTTTGCATTTTATCTATTTGCGTTATTGCAGCAGCCACCTTTCTATCTTCTTTCATAGATGTAATAATAATAAATTTAAGAATAAAACATAAACGCATTAGTATTATTTGGATTATTCGGATTACTATTCCTATCTTGAGTGTTATTCTCACGACGTTTCATCCGATGTTAGCTTCGACCATCTTCATGTGTATATATATTGTCGAACTTTGTAAAATTTCTGTTGAATCTGCACGGAATTTTGAACGGAACCTTTTATTTAATCCACGGACATGTGTTTTAGAGGATAACGTATTTGATAAAATTCAGTTGGAAGTCGTTGTGAAAATAGCATCAAAGATGAAAGCAGTAGTTGAATAATCCAAATTATACGAATTATCAATCCTCATCTAAAAAAATTCAGAAACCAAAACATTGTTGTTCAAAGACTCATGTTCTTTACTGCTTTATTGTTTTACAGTATTTTCTAAGGTTTTTCATGTCCGCTTCCAAAAGGTGTGGGCGTATACAGAGCTTCAGAAAACAGTGTTAGAACAAAACCCTCTCACAGGCCAAAAGAGGCAGATCTGTTTCTCTTCTTCGGAACGTCTTTTTTCGGACTTCCTGTTGGTGACGTGATATCCTCCCACATACTCTTTACATATACTTTGTCTTCTTAGTGGAGTATTCAATTCCTTACTAAAAATTTCCTAGTTTAACCTTGTTTTTACATACCCACATTTAAATATTGCCACAATCTCTTTGCACTAAGTTTATACAATTTTTAAGAAAGAATGTAGTGGTAGAAAAAAGACAAATATAAAAATAAAATAGAAAGGTGGAAGAAGGAGGCAAAATAAAAGATAAAACTGAGAAAAGTATAACAATTAGTAGGAAGAAACATCGGTGCTCATGGTTTAATGAAGAAATAGTATGAATGTTTCACTATGCTCATGTTTTTTTCTCTTCATTTTATTCATTTTCTTGAGCAAAACTATTTTTAACACACACACACACACACACACACACACATATATATATATATATATATATATATATATATATATATATATATATATATATATATAGGTCGGAACGATAAAATTATCACCCTAGAGTTGACGGCATGATTTAATTTCTGTTTGCTGAAAATGAACAAAGCTTCTTTCTTAGAAGTACACGCATGTGGAACTCTTTTCCGTTTGCCTGTTTCCCACCTGACTACAACCTGGATGTCTTCAAATCCAATGTAAACAAATTCCTGATGAACAGCCCCCTTAAGTAAGACACTTTATCAAATCTCCAGTACTAACAATTACTACGATACTATCCCATTGATTACTGTATAGGCAATAACCCTTATCCTCGAGTGGCTTCCAAGCTTTTATAAGTGTGACTGCCTTGTAAAAGAAAACCGGTGTTCTTATTTATTTTCAGACCATCTACTAGTTAGCCAGTTGTATACAAATCCCAAGAGCGACAGGAGCCTTGTATCATGTCTGAAAGTGACACAATGTTCAACGGGCGATATCGGAGATGCGCCGCTGTACAACTTATGCTCTCTACTGATCCAAGTTATCACAACAGGATCATTATCAGTATCCTCAAAATGCAAATCCGATCGGTTTAACGCTTGAGAGCACAACTCAACGAATTTTTCAACCACAGTTATTGTCTGGTGTGGTTTCAAGTGAGGGCCACATCATGCCGACCCACAAGTCCAAAGAAACTAGGACTTGCCTTCAGAAGAAGTGCTACGACTTTGTACCTTTCTCTCACTGCTCAGTCCTCCCCTGATCTGAAACCGCTGGACGACTTCGTTTTGTCATACGTCGAGAACATCACCAACACGGCCTCCCACAACACCAAAAACAGCCTGATCGCCACCATCCGCTGAGTATTCACCGAGTTTCCGCCGGCGGTTGTAGAATAGGCATACTTCCAGTTCCGGACCCGTACCGAGGTGGTGATTGAGGCTGAAGGCCGTTGCATAGAATAGATGTCAGCTCTACTACATAATCAAGTTATCTAAATTGACTTTTTCAATGAAAATAAAGCTGTGGTATTGTTTTATTTAGAGCGATAACTTTATCGTTCCACCTTGTATATATATATATATATATATATATATATATATATATATATATATATATATGTATATATAAGGATAATTCTTAGTTGATTTTTGTTAATGTTAAACCTATGTTGTTATTCAAGGTTTTCTTTAAATAATAATCATAATAATAGGAGAAACCCACTGGAAAGTGAGAAAACTTAAAGAAACAGTTCACATGCTCGGACATAACAACCTACTGAGCAAACCAAGCATAAAGCTGAATGCAATTTGGACACCTCTAATAGAGAGAGAAAACCTTGAATAACAAACATAGGTTTAACATTAACAAAAACCAACTAAGAATTGTCCTAGTGACATATGGCCGAGTGATCCTAGACGTTGTATCAAAGTTTACATTACCCAAAGGTCCTGAGTTCAATCCTGAACGAAGGCAGTAAAAAGTAGCATTCAAAACAGCGAATACGCAAATATGTCCCAGAGCCTAGCTGGAGTCCGAACACGGTACCCCCGTAATAATAAAGAATCTTTTGAAGAAATGTAGAACGTGTACAATTGAAAGACACGTCCTGAGTCTTAAATAAAACGAGCAATTTTTTACTGCAATCCATAACTGAACTCTGGTCAACTTCAAGATTAGCTATATATTTTAACTTATCTTGGCGGGAAGCAATACTAGATAAGAGAGTGGTATCGTTCGCATAGATGTTAATAATTTTAAGGCAGCTCTGCGTCAATATGTTCATTAGAAACACATTGAAAAGCACGTAAAAATTCTGGACCTCTTCTACTTTTTTCCAAGATAAATTTATTCATATGATTCAAATTTCATCAAAAAGGCTACATTTTAAGTTTTAATGATAGTTCTACCTTATATTCCACTGAGAGGATATATATAGAGAGAGATTCGTTATCTTAGGTAGAATATGTAATAAAATATAGTTAAATTTTTATAAAGTAGATCTAACCTTGTTGCCCTCTACAGTCGACACATGTAACATTCCTGTGCTTTCTTTTACAAATACTTAAACGGAATATATTCGAATAAATTGATGCTCTGGTACACATTTGACTTAAATTGGCAATCAGTAAAGTCTCATCCATCACTGTAGAGATACTGAGATGCTGAAGAACTTTCTATTCTAATAGAGTAATTCTTTTGGCAGACGTTATCCGCCTGATAGTCAAGGACATGAACTTTGAATTAACTCCCAAGCCGGCTATACTATTAGCATGTGCATAATACCGGGACTTCTGCATTGCTATTTGGGGAGTTGAGTCTAGACCATGCAGCAGTTTTTTTTGGTGAGAGGTTCTCTATACCATATTAGTGGGAACTGCTACGGCTTTTCATTTTCATTGAGCTACAAAAGTCTTCCTTCGTCACTATTTTTCGTCTCTACTCTCTCTCTCTCTCTCTCTCTCTCTCTCTCTCTCTCTCTCTCTCTCTCTCTTTCTCTCTCTCTCTCTCTCGCTTCCCCCGAGCCCTACTCTAAACAAGATTTGCTGCCCTATTTAAAAACCCATATCTAACAACGAATTATTCAAACAATCAAAGCATGAGAACACCTAGAACCACAACTTCTAACGTAGACATCGACTACAAGGTCTCCTTCTCTAACATCAGGTGTCAGCCTTCAAGAAATTTAAATCTAATTATAGGAGATGTGTTTTTCTTGTGTGAATCTAATATAAATTCAACTGCTTCCCGCGCCAATTTCTCCATCAAAGGCTATTCTAACTTCGCATCGAAATCAGAACTCACGACCGCCATGATCATGGAATATGTTCCTACATTAGAGATGACTTCCCCTGCGTTAGAGACATCTCCACAGTAGACGTCAATCATCCATACATGTGCCTTAAAATAGCACTTACCTATAATGCAGCATTTATATTCGCTCTCTTCCGTCCCAACAGGGTAGTTATCGTTGATAGAATCGCTAAGCAAATAGATCATATCCTGTTTGTTTATCCCTCAGTCAACATTCACGTTAATGAAGATTTCAATGCTTACAATATTGAATGGCTAGTCCACTCAAACAAAACTAATGATGTGAGGTGATTTGGTCCTGATCTAAAACAGATTGTTAACAAACCCACTCGGGTACCTAATCCTAACCGACAATTTGCAAGTCTCTTAGATCTTTTTCCTCAAAACATGTCTTCAACTTTATTTATCCTCAGTTTTATCTGCATGAGGATCCACTGATCACTCGGTTGTCTCTGTAAAGATAAGAACAAAGCGTTACAAAATAACAAATATCCTTCTCCATCTAACAGTGTATCGATACTCGATAACCGACTATAACGGATTCCGAACGTTTATATAGGAACTACGCCTACTCTCCATGTTTAAAAATACTGTATCTGTTAAGGCATCTGACTTAACTAGTTAACCTCCGGCATAAGCAGCTACATACCCTCCAAGAAATCCGAACAGAAACTGAACAGCAAGCCATTGAACACCTCCGAATGTGCCCATTGCATATAGAAACCACTGCTTCAATTGTTTTAAATGTAAAAGATGTTTTGAAACTAAAGTCACTTAAATCACTGCAAAAGGATTATAAAAACGCGAGAGTCAAATGCTCAGTCCATAAAGTCCAAATTACAAGAACAAAGACTTGTTTTATCACAAAACAAGGCCTTGATGCGTGTCCTGAATCCCGACCATCATCAACGGGTCTTAGATGATTCAGTCAGACAAAGCTACACTCCATGCCAAGAACTTCGCATCAAACATAACTGTATGTGATCAGGCCCACCTTCATCCACAATTTTTTTTCCAAAACTGGAAATAATCTGAGCCACATCCACATATTTATCCGAGATGTTGCTATACTCATTAAGAACCTCGATGTAAGCAACGCAGCTGGTCCTGACAATATTCCAGTCATAGTAGTCAAAAAGCTACAACCGGAACTAGCGCCTATCCTTACGAAGTTGTTGCATAAAAAACAAAGACTTCTTAACACATTGGAAACCCTATTAGTCTATCTAGTATTTACAAATACTGGAGATCAATCCTCAGCATATCACTACAGATCAATTAGCTTTTTGTTTAACATGAACAAGTTTCTTGAATCCGTCTTAAATAGGGAAATTTTAAACCACCTCATCGAAAACTACCTACTCAATTACAAGCCATATGTTTTCCGTCCTGCGAGATCTACAGCTGATGTACTGACCAAAATCTTACATAAAATCAGTGAAACAATTCGCCGAAGTTTTTCTCTCTAGAACAATAGCTCTTGACATAGCAAAGGCATTTGATTAGGTTTAGGACCTACTTCAAAAGATTTCCACCAGTGGAATATCTGGAAATGTTTTCTCAACTATTAAATTATTTGTCTCTGATATGTTTATACAATTAGTCGTTGACAGGAAAAATCCAAAGAAAGCATCAACGCTGGTGTGCCTCAAGGACCCATCCACGGCCCAACTCTTTTCTTTAACTTCATCAATGATCTCCCAAATCACATTCTGAGTTCAATTGTCGACGCTGACGACACTACCATATTTGGCAACACGTCAAAGGCTAGTAATAATGAAGATCTCTCTGAGTCTCTCTCCTCCGATTTTTAGCCCGTGGTACAATGGGGGGAAAAGTGGTTGGTTTATTTTAACGCATTCAAAACTAACCTCCTATCTTTGCACAACCAACGCTCTGACCCACACTTGACCCTACTTGATGTGATGGTTCTCGTTTGGAAGACGCTCCCTGCTTTGACAAGCCTTTTGGTTAAGCTTCACTCCTGACCTTAAATGAAAATGTTATCAATTCCCCCTAAAATAAATCATTTTTGGAAAATAGAAATCGATGTGTCTCTTAAGTCTTCACAAGATTTCCAACTACGGTATAACTGGAAATGTTTTCTCGATCATTAAATCATTTCTCTCCGATAGGCTTATAAGAGTAGTGGTTGATAGGCAGAAATCAGAGACCCTCAGGGGTCTATCCTAGGCCCAACTCTCTTCCTGATATACATCAATGATCTCCAAACACACATACTTAAATCATTCGTTGACATCTATGCTGATGACACGACCATCTATGGCAACACATCAAAGGCCGTAAATGACAAAGTTCTCTCAGATCCTCTCTCCTCTGATCTTGAGCGCGTGGTACAGTGGGAGAGGAGGTGGCTCCTATCTTTACATCATCAACGCTCTGATCCCCATCTGGTATCAATTGAAATAGATGGCTCGCGTCTAGGGGAAGATCCATGTTTTGATAAGTTTCTGGGGTTGACCTTTACTTCTGACCTGAAATGGAATACGTACATCAAGTCAATTGCGAAGGTCGCTGGAGAAATGGTAGGATCCTTCTACCGCTCCAGAAAATATATCACCCCTGATGCAATTCTCTATCTATATAAAAGCCAAGTACGTCCAAGGATGGAGTACTGCTGCCACATCTGGGCATGAGCTGCTAAAAATAGCCTATCCTGCCTTGACAGAGTACAAAATAGGCTTCGTGGCTTAAGGGGGGTGCCCTTTTCTCTTCCCTGCAACCTCTCTCCCACAGGAGAGACGTTGCGAGCCTGTCTTTTTTTGTCGTTACTACCATGGCAGGTGCTCGTCTGAACTCCAATCTCTGGTCCCCCCTCGCCAATCTTTCACGATAAACACCCGCCTAGCTGAAACCACTGTCAAAAGTTTCCCCCACTCCTTATCTGTGTTAAAATTTAAACGTAGATTCCATGAACAAAGCTTCTTTCTTAGAAGTGCACGCCTGTGGAACTCTGTTCCGGTTGCCTGTTTCCAACCTGACTACAACCTGGATGTCTTCAAGTCCAATGTAAACAAATTTCTGATGAACCGCCTCCTTAAGTAAGACACTTTATCAAATCTCCAATCCGCGAGTCGCTTCTGGGCCTTGATAAGTGATGACTACCTTGTAAAAAAAAAAGAAACAGACTATTTTCCAAGATCTCCTTTTTTCCTTAGTTAGTAGGAATAAAGTTATGTGTTAATACTGTTTAAGGTTAATATAATCATACTTAAATACAATTTAACCTCGCAGCAAAAAATGTGCACTGCTGTTATTATATGCTTGGTGGTAAGAACGATTACAAGTACTGCTATGAAGAAAGGAAAACAGAGAGGCGGACGACCTATACACACTACTTCTACTACCGGAGAAGCAACATGACAGATGCAGAGACAACGAACTATACATATGCCGGTCATTTTTTGTGTGATAAAGATTTTCTAGGCTACACTTCTATATTTGCAAATTTTATACTTAAAAATTTTAACTCAAGCTAATACTTCACTTGATTATCAAACTATAAAAAGCGTCGATTTACTTTATGGAAATATTCAGCGGGAAAAACACAATGGTTTAAGGAAATAATTAAGAATTTTTACATTTTTCTTTCTTTCTCTGAACGAAAAAAGATTTTGTTCGATGTATCTATTATGTGTATCTTCCGCTTAAAGATATTCCATACTTCTGAAATCGATTTATATTGAACCGAATAAATGGGATTCTTGTGTTCAAAGAGAAATCGTTTTATTGTCTTTCATCCAAACCCTAAGAAATAATGGCAGTAAGCTAAACGATTTCCAGTCATATTAAAGTAGCACGTATCGATATTTTATAACTGCGCGATTAGCGTTGTAAGAAGCTCAAAGGATGATAGCTAATGCCAATAATTATTATGTATTGTTCTGTTGAAAAGATTGAGAAAATAATTAAACTAGAAAAAACATTTATCTTTATTTGGTCAGTTAAATTTATGGCCGAATCTTAAACATTATTTATGGATTATTCTGCTTAAGATGTTTGCTATTCTTATTAGTAGGTCAGACTTAAGATTTGTCAATAACTCTTAATAATTGCGCTGGGTTGCTGGAATAGCGTTGAAGTATAGTGTTTACGTTTTAGATTGCTGCAGATTTTCCGGACTAGTGTTGAAACAAGTAACCAGAATTGGGAATCAAAAAAAATGAAACTTGTGTAAAATCGGAGTCGGTATCGGAAAAATGTGTCTATTTTCAGACGCAAAAAAACGATTATTTTAATTGTTTTTATAAATTAATTTTTCATTGTTGTTACTAATAGTAAAACCATAAATCTACATAATTATAAACTTTGTGGCCCGTCCGATCGTGCTTGCTTGCTTAAATCTTGTCTTCAACGATCGGGCTATTCCATCTTTTAAAAAAAAAACGATAACATGTGAATATATATATATATATATATATATATATATATATATATATATAAGTGACCGTCTCTGTGTGTCTGTCTGTCTGTGTGTCTGTGTACATTTCCCTACGCAATAACTCTGTCAATTTTTAGTCTACAGACTCGAAATTTGATATACGGGGCACTGAGATTTGGGAAAATCTAATTTGGCTGTTAAGGGGTCAAAGTTTAACGACTTGACCTTTGAGTACTCTACAAAACTCTTCCGACAATTTTGGGTCTAAACACTTGAAATTTTAGATATAGGTTCCTTGGACATGGATTTAACTTAATAACTTGATTTGAGCCCAAAACAATAAATGTTAAGGGGTCATAATAGGGGTCAAAGTTTTTTTTTTAAAATTGACCTTTTTTCTTCTTTTTTTTTTTTGCTCAGCATACACCTCCAAACACCCGGGCAACGCCGGGCCGAAATGCTAGTATATATTTATATATATATATATATATATATATATATATATATATATATACGGGGGCGTGGCTCAGAGTCTAAGGAATGAGGGTTAAGAGATTTTTTTTCGATTCTAGCTGATTGCACCTAAGTTATATATAGTTTTTCTCTCACTACTATATATTAGGTTCACTTTAATAATCGATAGAGAATAGTCTATATAATAATAAATACGTAATTTGCATGAATTAAAATATTATATGTAAGCGTATCTTACAACAGGGTAATGCCGGGAGGCCTGCTAATATTTTGTAATTTTAAACTACCAGTAAAACTAAAGTCTATAGATCAACCCACTCACCACAGGTTTATTTTTACGTTTGAAATTATGTCTACATATTTGGTTTTTACGGTATTCTGAAAAATGAAATAAAATTTTAAAAACAATTCTATAGGAAAGTAAATAGAGATTTTACAGCAATCGGAATAAATATTTGTATCGGAATCGGGAATTTAGAACCGAATCGGTAATAGTATCGGAATCGGGAAACATTTTGGAATCGTTCCATCACTAATTCAGCAGCAGTTCATCGCGTGCACACGTTATCCTCTCAACCTATCATCCATAGGTGAGGGAGCAGCTATCCAAAAACACTGTTTCACTCTTTTACATGCCTTTTCAATTCACATCACATTTGCAATTTCCTGTCTGTGCTTAACTTTTGGGACACGTAGATATAATTAAAATATCACTCTACTTAATTTTAACCTTACGAAGACATTTACCATTCTACATACACGTATTAAATATCATTACAATAACGCTGATGTTATTTAAAACACGCACACAATTTTTCGTATGCCACGCTAAAGTTTTAAGTGGTATTTCCTTTCATCAGTAATTTATTATTTTAATCTTGAAATAGCATTTGCTCTTTTGTCATGCTTAAGTTTAAAATTAAAGTTTTTAGCCTATCACCGCTAAGTTAGAAATATCATTTAGGCTTGAGTCTGAAATAGGAATTTCATTGGTCTGTGATGCTAAAGTTTGTATTAGCATAATTATCTTTATTGCTTGAATCCTAGAAACTATTTTCGCGGTATGCCAAACATAGGTTTGAAATAGTATTTTCGTCGGTTGGTAACGCTAAATTTTTTAATAGCATGTTGTCTATTTTTCACGCTTAAGTTAGAAACGGCATTTTCTTTCTTCTCGTATACTTACGGTTGAAATAAAAAAAATGTTCTGTCTATCAGGCTTAAAAGTTTCAAATAGCATTTTCTTTCGTTTTAATGCTTAAGTTTGAAGTAGTATTTTCATCGACTTGTCATGCTTTAGTTTGAAATAGCATATTCTTTGATCTATGAGGTTTAAGTTTAAAATATATATTTTGTATTTACAACGCTTAAGTTTGTAGAGACATTTTATTTAGAATGTAATGCTTAATTTCGAAAGCAATGGTCATCTGGAATATTTTTAGACGCATCTTTTCACAAGACACTTAACATTTAGTAGCTGGTTCAGATGTAATGGACGCGTCTTAATACTCTCCGTTCTTGTTTTCTGTTCTTTTCTCTTTAATAAAGTTTAGCATTCAGGGAATAATTTAAATATATTTTAAATATACTAATAGAGAAAACTTTAAAGGGTTTCCTCCCTTTCTTATGGAAACGTAGTTGTAAATAATATCAATTTTCTAGAATTTCCTAAGATTTCGCCAACATAAAAGTAATAAATAAAACGGGTTCTGTTATATTTCTAAACACATTTCGTAAGGCAAATTTCAAAATATTAGAAACCAAAATAATGTAATTAAATATTTTATTAAATAACATTTTTTTCTGAAAGTTTCTGTGTATGACACTTTTTTCGAAGAAAACTGTTGTTAAAAAGCAATAGTGTCCAGACAGTTAATCCAGACAGAAAATTGCAAGTGTGACGTGACTAATTAAGTTTGTATCTTAGTTTTTCTGGTGGTATTAATCCTGACGGATCAGTTCCTCGTATAGAGAGAAAAAGATACGCTTTATGTTGTTGGTGGTTATTGTAAATCTGACAACATCTATGAAAGTATTTTTTGTAAGTTTTATTTGAACAAATTACAAAACCACCGAATGTCTTTTTTTTAATTATTTAGTAAAATATTTTATAATATTATTTGATTTTCTTATATTTTATATAACAGTTATGAATAAAACGTCAACTTATGCACATGCGTTTCGAATCGTATTATACATGCCAAATATCTGAAATACTTAATTTAAACATGTAGTGACAGTTATGTTTTTCAATAACTCTATATAGAAATGTAAAGAGAAAACGGGAGTATTTGTCGATTGATGTTAGTAGGTATTATATATAATTAACGATTTTTTCATTGCCTGAACTACCATACCTCGTGATTTTATGAACTGTTTTAGACATTATAGCACAACTTTATCTGAGAGCTCATCATTCAAACTCCTCAGTTTAATATTCACGGGCAACATGAATTGGAACAAATAGATTGAGGACATTGTAAATGCTGTTGAAAAAAAAATTGGACTACCTCTACTGTTCTTGAAAATTATTCACACTTGAGAGTATCCTTTATCTCCACAAAGCAACCATTCGCTCATACATGGAACATTGTTGTTACATCTGACTCTGTGCATCCATCATTAGTCACTTTTCTTAGACAGGGCTCAAAATGTCTCCCATTTAATATATTCAACAGTATCGGAAAGCTCCAACCTTTGTCTCATCGCCACAATTTTGCATCTTTGTGTCTGTTTTACAAGTAATTTAATTGCATATCCCCTGATGAATTCATAGCACTAGTGTTCCCTCGATGTACACACACACACAAGAGCTTCTGGAATGTTCTAAGTTGTAGTGTTCCATGTGAGGTGTTTCTGGGCTTTTTCCGTTCATTAAAACTATAAAAGAATGCTGATAGCGTCAACTAGTTAGTCAGTTATTGAGTCAATTAGAATCGTTATGCCGCTCTAGGTTGTCAGACGCTTACTAGATTAACTCTAAGTAATATTTCCTGGGATCCAAATCCGGTCGAAAAGAATCTTATAAAAAGAATCAATTACGAACACCCTCAAAGAAAACTGGACATTTAGTAATTATTGTTTGACCTTCTCTGTGCCCCCTCTGAAATATTGTTATTATTTCTCAATAACTCGGTCTTTCTTCAAAACCTAAATTAGACTAAATTAAAAATTTGATTACCTCCCTTAGACAATTTGTAAATATTTTGTTTCTTTGTTTTCATGTACAATAAGTACTTTTTATTTTTCTTTAAACTCTGAGTTTTAGTTTTTTTTTAATATATGTTGCATGTTAAATACCCATAGACTCAAACACGTAACACTATTCTGTACTTCTGTATATACACACTTTTATAAATATACAACAGATTTATTTCTTCTCTCCCCCCCCCCCCTCTCTCTCTCTCTCTCTCTCTCTCTCTCTCTCTCTCGCTCTCTCTCGCTCTCTCTCTCTCTCTCTCTCTCTCTTAGTAATTGCTTTGGAATAAAGATCGCGTTGAATAAACACTCACTGTCTTCCATCAGTTTTGTATTGATTTACTGGTTTTGCAGGCTTAATATTTAGCTTTGATTACAATATGTCATTCTATTATGTGTACGAGGATCACCACCGAAGCGCGTACAGATGGAACGACCTACATTCATGAATAATTATATAACGAACTATAAGATTTCTGTGAGGATTTCGACAACTTGGTTTCTTCGTGTAGGGCACCAAATTAGGAACGCAACACCTTTATCATAATCTAACTTATCTTATAATACTAAATGACACATTACAAACGAGTTGCTTAGCAAATATAATGATTACGTTACACATAACTATGTGAATCAACGTCATGCATAATAAGACTTCCTTATTTTGCAATATTTTCTAAGGAGGATATTCACGACTGCTACATTACACTATTTTTAATCCTTGATTCATTTATTCGATTATTGTTATATTTGTGATTTGTGGAGGAATGAATACTCTCGCACCTCATCTCGCATACATCAGCTACGTATAAGAATAATAAAAGAAGATATGAGAATATCAAATGAATATTTTCAAAATGTCTGTTATGTCTGTTTCGTTGCCATGTGTATATAATATGACTACGGGATAGTATTTTATGTCTTGTTTCATAGTCTTTGCCGCGAGCTTATTCAGCAGAAATCTAATTTATTTGGGATAATTTGGGAAATACATTTCAGCACTCACACAAAGCGTACAACATATAAAAATAGAGTAGAAAACAAATGCGCACGTCATCTGTTTTATGATTTGGAAATTGAATCAAAATGGAAGCGTAAAATCCAATATACGATCATAGAGATCGAGAAATAGATATGAACTGATTGAGATAGATATATAGATAGATAGATAGATAGATAGATAGATAGATAGATAATCATATAGATTGAAAGACAGAGAGAAAGTGCAAAAGATAGTCAAATGGATAGATAATCAGATAGATAGTAAGATAGATAGATGGACAGATATGTAGATAGATACAACATATCTATTATAATAAATCTGTATTCCTGTCTTTGTTTCCTCACAATGACGCCATAGCATATATTTGTATAATATATACTATGACGTCATGTATGACGTCATAGCATATGATGCCTGATATCATAGTCGTTTAAAAAGGAGGGGGGCAAAAATATCCAGGTAACGCCGAGTATATACTGCTGGTATATAACATTACGCTAAAGCGATATCATGTCTTCCGGACGTTACGGCCCTTCAACTCTTTTATAGGAGATAAATCGTTCAATCACCAACAATTTGCATTGCTCCTTTGGTGATTGAATAAAATAACATTTTGTGCATTACTCCAATAACAGCTAGACTCGGAGGTTGCATTCAAGGTCGGGGAAGTTTTGACCTGGAGCACACAAAAGAATAACACAGAAGCAACATTACAAGTTTCACTCTATTTATTTGCGGTTCGGCACCTAAGAAGATGTCGGATCCTATTGCTGACTTCTCTTTTCACAGAAGTCCTGTTAGTTGAGTAGCTCTGAAACCACCTTGCTATCGCTTCTACTACGAAAAGAAAATGTTGGACTTAAGGCTGCTGCTGTTACTGTTACATTGATCATGTGTAATGGTTAAGGTTGACTAATTTACATATTCTTCTTGAAACCCATGCGTATTCGCTTATCCCTTCTAAAATAAAATTTCACCGAAAGACAAACACAGAAACTTCTGCCGAGCAAGCCAATGAGTATCTCCTCCCATTAATGATTTAAGAATATATTAATATTGTGTGTAAATACGAGTTGACTTAAATAATTAAAACTTTAAAATTCAGTATGTTATTGCTTATACATCATATGAAATGACTGACTAATGTTTATTATTTCATGTTCTAATGAACAGCTACATCAGAAATTGGAATACGCTCTACTAAAACCTGATTGTCACAGTTGGTGAATTTCAAAAATTCAATCCTGACGTGAGGTCTCATTAAAAGAATGATATGCAATACAATTCTGTTTTAAACTTTGAAAAATGCCACAGGAACATATGGAATGCTTCAGACAGCTTTTGGACCATCTTGCATGAATCGAGCATCAATTTTGATTAGCATAGGAGATTTAAGGAAGGCAGAGAGTAAGTAAGAGATGATGAAGTGTGTGGAAAGAGTAAGAAAATCGGAACACTAGAGTTTACTGGCCAAATAAAGTGTGTCATGGATAATGACCGTGGCGTGTCTATAGGGGTAATAAGTGCATAGTTTGATGTCAGTGTGGGAATTGTACACACAATTATTCGCGAGTGACTGAAAATGCAGAAGATTTGCACGAAGTTTGTTCCAAGGGCGCTCATAGACGATTACAGAATATTTGACCAAATATAGGCCAAACCTTGCTCACTATGACTTTTGGTTTTTCCCTAAGCTCAAAGAAAATCTTAGAGGCTGTTGTTATGAGAAAATTGAGGATATGGAGGAAGATTTGATGAGTTTTATAGAAACACTCACACAAGAGAGCTTCCATGGGGTTTTCCAGAAGTATTTGGAACGGTACAGCAAATGCATTACAGTCGGAGGAAATTACTACGAAGGGGACTAGAGTTTCATGTGTGCCCTACCAATAAAAGTGATCAGAAGTTTTAATGCGCCTCGTATATAAAGGTTTACTATTTTGAGTGAAAAGGTCTTATTTTTCGGCCAATTAACTTCTGAGAATTGATTTTTCTTGTTTTCCCGAACAGGGCCTAGACATGGATTCCGCTCGCATATATATATATATATATATATATATATATATATATATATATATATATATATATATATATATATATATATATATACGTGCGTGTTTATGAATGGTGTTCTAGTTTGCTTGAAGCATTGTGTATAGTGTAAAAGGAGTTGTGTTTAAAGGCTATATCAATGCATCAATACGGTTCGTAGAAAAATCGGGGACACAAATTATATAAAAGATATAAAAAGAATAATGACAATATTAAACGAAAATTTCATAATTGTTTGTTTTATTCCGTTTTGTTTTTTGTTTTGTTTTGTTTTTTGTTTGTTTGTTTGTTTGTTTGTTTGTTTTGGTTTATTTTTTTTTTGTTTTCTGGCTGAGGAAGGAAAAACGTGGATCGGATGAAAACGTATAACTGACCCATTACCAGTACCTAGCAAAAATATTCTTTGGATTGTTGATTATTGCATTGTCGCCGCAGATCTCTCTGGTTGGCAAAGTAATTATCAAAAAATTATGAGAGAAAAGCGGCAACGGCCAGACATTGTTCTCTCGTCAAGAACAAGGAAAAGATCTTGATTGTATTGATTTTGATATCTGGGTAGAAAAGCAGCATCAATACAAGATAGAGAAATATGAATATCTTAAAAGATAGACGATCCGTAAAGGTTACGTTATAATTCTTCGAGCTGTTGAGATTAGAGTAAGAGGTTTCATTGCAGGTTCTTTATATCAACTTCTAAGCTAGCTTGGAATTAAATGCTAAAAAAGTATCGCAACCAGTAAAGTCTTCATAAAGATAACTGAACAATGCGCAATGTGTCTCTGGGCATAAAAAGAAAACCGCATGATATGGAATCAAGTGTCTACAGTGCAGTTATCTCTGTGATTAGATGTATTCATTCATTTATTTAATGATTTTATTAATTTATTTATGTATTTTTTTAATTTTAAACTTATTTTTAATTGTTTTATTTTATTTATTTAGTGATTTATTTTTATTTTTATTTTTTATTTTATTTTTCTATTCTTTTCGATATGAACGCGTCTTAACTTAACGAATATGTTAAGCGCAGCCTTTGAACATTTAAACGTCACGCGCAAAGCCTTTGCTCGTAAAAAGAAACACTAAATTATTAAACCTTTTTATTGTATTAAACAGTTTATTCAAATGAAATTCAGATAATCGGGCGTGCATCAGTGAGGATGGTTGATACGCGTATAAGCCGTAACAAGGAAATGACTCATCTTAATTGAATTTACAATATCTCATAATAGCCGGATAGAAAAACAACAGCAATACAAGATAGAGAAACATGAATATCTTAATAGACAGCTGACCCGTGAAAGTTACGTTACAATCCTTCGAGCTGTTGAGATTAGAGCAACTTTTATGCCAGTTTGGAATTGAAGGCCGAAAAGAGTCATAGCCAGTAAATGACTCAAAGGGATAACTGAACAATACTCAATGTAGCTCTGGGCAAAATGAGAATACCACATGATATGGTAGCAAGTGTCTACAATGTAGTTACTTCTGTGAGTAGATTTATTCATTTATTTAATGATTTGATTAATTTATTTTTTGCATTTTTTGATTTTAAATGTATATTTTTATTTATTTTATTTTATATATATATATATATATATATATATATATATGTATATATTATTTAAATTTTATTATTATTGTCATTATTTCGATATGAACGCGTCTTAAATTAACTAATATGTTAGACGCATTCTTTGAATATTCGAACAACACGCGCAAAACCGTAGCTCGTAACAATAACCGCTTAATTATCGAATATTGCTTTTATCATATTGAGCAGTTCATTTAAATGCAATTCAGATAATCGGGCCTCGCATCAGTAAAGGAGGTCGATACGCGAACAAGCCGTAGGAAGGAAGACCCTGAAACGGTGTGTATTCTCTCCTGACGACTCGATATTATCTGGAGGACACTATAAAATACTCCCTAAAACATGATTATATGCAAGTCTACGAGTGAATAAACTAAGAAATGTAATGAAACACTCCAAGAAAAAAAAAACGATAAACACCATTCTATATAAGTTTATGAGAAAAAGAAAACTAAGAAAAGGGAGGCCCTGAAACGACGCGTTTTATCTGTTGATAAGTGACATTAACTGTAAGCCAAAATGGATTACTTCACAAGTGAAAACAGTTCGAAAATATCATTAAATACAAGCTTACAAGCTAAGCTATTTCTTTCAAAACAATATCTTTTGTTGTTTCCTTGCTTCATGGCAAGTTTCTGCTACTGTTCCGGTGGTTGTTTTTATCCTCCGTTTATTTGCCAACATATTGTGTTGTATAAGATGGTAGGTGTTCATGTTCCTAATTTTCGAGATTAGTATCTCTTCTTCTGGGGGCAAATTAAAAAGAAACGTGTACAACTGTTCGGCGCTGCTTTCTTTTGTCTGTTTTATTTCCGAAAGTCAGTGTCGAAGATTCCCTGTCAAATCAATTTCCAGGATACAAGTTGTGATGAATATTAAGTAATGATGAGAATTTTTGTAGCTTGTTTTATGTATAGAAATGTTTAATTTTTGCTTATTACGCCTGAAGTGTGTATTTGGAATGTTAATCACTGCTGCATTGGTGTCGTGTAAAACGAATAGTCTAAAAGAGATAACTCTATGTGTAATTGGTTCCCCTGCCAAAGTGTATACGCCAATATGTATACACGTTCACGCATATGTAGATGTGCGTACACACACATGTACACAAGCGCATGCACACATGCATACACTGCACATATATATGCATATATTATTTTATTTTAATAATTAAATTCATTTATATTATTACATATTTATTTGTTTGTTTATTTATTTGTGTTTTATATATTAATTTCTTTATTTATTCTATTTGTTTATTTACAGGTGTACACACACACACACACACATATATATATATATATATATCATTCTGTTCTATCTAACTTTATTATTTATTTATGGTATACTGTTATTAATTAGTGGTCAAGGGTGTAATATATATATATATATATATATATATATATATATATATATATATATACGAGGTTGTCCGAAAGTAAAGTTTCCTACTTTTTTAATTCAAAACGTTGAAGAGCTACGAAAGCGGGGTTGTACCATTAAACCAAGTGACCTTTTGTGCTCAAGAATTTACGACTATTTGTGACTATGTACAAAAGTACATAGTCACAATTAGTTAGCCTGGTCTTCTACATAAATGTCGAAGGTGTGGTATTGATGGTAAGGTTTTTGACATTGTTATGTCTTTTCTTTTTGATCGAAGCTTGCGAATAACTGTTGATGGAGTATCTCTATTTTCTTTTCCTATCGATGCTGATTTTCCTCAAGGCTCTATTCTGGGTCAACACTGTTTCTTTTCTATATAATATATATGACCTTTCAGAGAATTTTATTAAGAAAATTAATATCAGATGAAATATGTTATTAGTCTAGAAGTTCATTTGGGTTCTATGATGGATTGAGGTGAGAAATGGTTTGTTTCGTTTAATCCTGTTAAGTCTCGGTTAAGATTATTATGGATGGCTCTGCTCTCGATGATAAATCGGCTCGAAAACTTCTTGACCTTTCTTTCTCATGAAATCTTTCTAGGAGTCCATAGATTGCCCTTTCTGATGTTCGTAAAATCGGTTCTCTCTATCTCTCTAAACACTTCTCACACCTGAAGCTATTCTGTGTCTTTACAAATCTATTATCAAACCATGTATGGAGTACTGGTGCCATATTTAGGTTGGTGAATCTGTCACATTTGAAGGTTTTTAATAAATTGCAGAAACGTATTTGTAATTTGATTGGCTCTTTCTTCATCACTGCAACATCTATTTCAGTGATTTTGCTAGATTTTTTCTACAAATACTTTTATGACAGGTGTTCCTTAGAATTGTCTGATCTATTCGCTGTTGCTTTTGAACTCGTTGGTATACAGTTCTCTAACAATTCGCTTTTCTAATACCTCATTGTAATACAGATTCCTTTTCCAGTAGCTTCTTTCCAAGGAATTCAATGTTATGGAACTCTCTTCCTGCTCACTTTTTCCCTATTACCCCACACAGGAAATGCCTATTAACCTTGGTTTTTTCAAGACTAAGGTCAATAGGCATTTCCTTTCTTTGTAATATTCAGCTTTCGTTCTTGTTAGCTCATTATATCAAAGTAGCTTCACGCCTTGTCTCTAGCGATTTCCATAAAAACATTCTAAGTGTACTTTTGCAAATGCTGCACGATGGCTTGCGCATGGGCATCTGCAGTGCGTTTAAGGTTGTTCCAAAAGTAAAGAATCTTATTTTTTAACTAAAACAAATTGACCCTACGAACGATTTTTCTATAGAGTCACTACGCTTCTGAATGCACATTTGCCAGGGATTCAATGACGCATCTCTGTTTCTGATGCACGCCTATAGCAGGGGTTGCTTTCTTATAGTTTTACACCGTCAATATTTGCGAAGGAGAGATTAAAGTTTCAGTTAATTCATGCGTAAGTTTAGTCATCATAACAATGCGATTTGTAATATTGTCTTGTCCATATTTTTAGTATTTTAGTGTAAACCCACGTTCGTTTTGGATATTTAAGGAAATCAAACTTTGTTCTAGATGAAGGTACGTATATGTTAACTAAACATATTTTCATTATTTATTCATTTTTATTGTTTGTTGGAGCGAATTATTACCATGCACTAAAATGAATTGCAAAAACAACATTTAATGATTGTGTGTGGGGGGAGTAAAGCTTAATTTGTGAGTAGGACCCTTTTGGAATAAGAATCAAGAAATTTGCTGTCGTAATCAATTCTCACTTTTTGAAATCATATCTGAATCACTTTAAATTAATTACTTTGATTCCTATTCTGAATTTTCTTTCATAAGTAATACTCTAATAATTATTTTCTGAAGTGTATTCGTTTATATATCATATTTCTTTTTAACAATTTTAGTTAAGGATTTTTTTTTCATCCGTATTTTGTTGAATTCTTTTTTGTTATTGTAGACATTTTAAAACTCGGCTTATGCAAGTACTACAAGTACTAAGTTTGCGATAGGTTAAATTTAGTTGTTTTGTTTTTGAATTCAAACTGCATTATTTCTTTATTTTTTATTTTACTCAAAGCTTCTTTAGACTATATATATATATATATATATATATATATATATATAGACTATGACCTTGACCTTTACATTTGGAAAATAATGTACATCATCCCTAGGTGAAGGACCATCATCATGGCATAATTGGTCATGATCGGTCCGGTGGTGTGGGCTGTAGTAGAGTATATATACATAAGCTATGATTTTGTCTTTTGACCTTAACCTTGATAATGTTGTGCACCATCCCTAGATGGGCGACTATCATCATGCCAGGTTTGGTCATGATCGATCCAGTGGTGTTCGCTGTAGGAAATTGTACACACACGCGCGTGCGCGCGAACACGAACACTGCTACTTTATATATATATATATATATATATATATATATATATATATATATATATATATATATATATATATATATATATATTTAAAAGACCGGGAAAATCAAATAAATGAAAAAATCAGGGAAAGTGTTCGCCTAACCAGAACAAAACATTCTTTGTATAAAACGTAGTAGGCAGTGAGCGTGATAGTAACGACTTCTTAATTCGTATAAAACGAAATCCTTGTTAATTGAAGTAGAATTCATTAAACTACGGCGTATTGAAAGTAGATAATTATTAAGTGCCCCACAGCTTAAAATCTGAAAGCACTTTTGTTTTTAATACGTTTGTAGCAAAAATGCGCTCACGCTTATTGTGACCTATTTGCGTAAAGACGTCTTCTGTTGTGTTCTGAGACAATGTAAAAAAAACAGATGCTGAAGTTTGCGTGCGATAAAGCAGTCGTTCAATTCTACAGTAGTGATACCTCACAGCTTAATGTCCCGATTTATATAGTATGTTCTGTATTGAAAGAAAGTAAAAAATCACTGACAATCACGCATATTAACGAGCGTAGCCTTCATAAATAGAAGGCCGTTTCACTAAAGTCGCATTACTTGCTGACGTTGCAGAATAAAGTTCAATGTTAAACGACAGATGACAATTACGAGTATAGATATTTTTTGTTTCAATTCTCAAAAAAGAATGATGAGGGATTTATAAAACTGGTCCAAAAATGACTATTTTCTTTTCCGAAAGATAAAGAATAATTGTACATTTGGACACCTGCAATTAAAATATTAATTTTAAAATAAGATAATCCTCGTAATTGTCGTCTATTGTCTAACCTTAACTATTACACTTTATTCAGCAGGTTTAATAACTATAGTAGAACAGCCTTCTATTTACGTAGGCCACTTTCAAGTAGGTTAATATGCGTGATTGCCACTTACTTTCTGCAAAAATCTAATGCTAAACGCTGGTGTGTTTTTGTGTTATTGTTTTAATGTTTGACTAAAAGTCGTTAAATGTAAAATTTTAATACAAAAATAAAACAAAATATAGATAGAATTAAATTCGTTTCGTTCTAAACGAGACAAAATTAATTAAATCACAAATTAAATAACAAGGGGGTGAGATTTTCGCTTAACAAAAACAAAAAAAACTGCGTTTTAAATTGAACATGTCATTTATGAAAATGGAATTTTATACGTTACGTGTGATAAATAATTAGTTCAAATGTAAAAACAAGAGTGTTATGTAAATATAAGAAAGAAAACGATCTACAATGCAAATTGAATTGATTTTCAATGAAAGATGCTTATTGAGTTGTTCGTTTCGCAATAAGGTCAAGAAAGTATGCTTAAATGAAGATACGGTTTAAATCGTAATGTTAAAGAAAATATTATTTATTCTTACTCTATCGCCCCCACAACAGCGGCGTTACTATGTTTAAAAACATATCTGAGAAAATTGACCACATCCTGTCTGCTTATCCTTCAGCTAACATTCACGTATGTGGAGTCTTCAATGTTCACAATGTGGAATGGTTAAAACACTCAAACAAGACCGATGATAAAGGGAGGTTCTGTCACGATTTCTCCATTGCTTATGACCCCACTCAGATTGTTCAGGAACCTACCCGTGTGCCCGACAATGACGGCCAGTATGCGACTCTCCTAGACCTTTTTCTCACAACTTGCCCTGAACAATGTCTAGCTTCCATTCTGTCTCCACTGGGATGTTCCGACCACTGTGTTATATCAGTTAAGATAAAAATGAAATGTAATAAGTCCTCAGGCTACCTCTCCATCGTACAGTATATCGATACCCTATGGCTGACTGGGATAGCTTCCGTACATTTATATCAGATCTACCTCTGCCTTCCATGTTTAAAAAAGATGTGTCCTGTATACTATCAAACCTGACATAATGGTTAATTGTAGTTATAGACCGTTTTATACCCGCGACAAAGTTCCAGCAAAAAAACTAACAACCAGCCGTGGTTCTGTCATTGCGCACAGAAATCACTTTTTTCCATTGCTTCCAATGTAATAGATGTACTGAGGCGAAAGCCGCTTTCAGGACTGCCAGCAACCACTGTATAAAAGTAATAAAAAACGCGAGAGTTGGATTCTCAGCCCGTCAAGTCCAAAGTAGCTGGGCATCGGCTTGGTTCACACTAGTTTGTGCAAATAGCAAACAGAATCCTGAAAAGAAGCATGTGTCCTATCCAAATTATCATCAATGGACCTGAGGTAATCTCGTCAGCATCGGACAAAGCCAAACTCTTTGCCAAGATCTTTGCAGCTAATTCTACCCTTTACGACTAAGGCCGCCAACCCCAATATTTCCTCCTGTATATGACATACAAATATCTGGACATGATGTTGCCAAGCTAATCAAAAACCTTGATTCCATTAAAGCAGCTGGGTCTGACGGCATTCCAATTATAATGCTAAAAAACTTCAACCAGAACTAGCACCTATACTTACAAAGTCGTTTAAGCGTTGTCTTAAGGGGAAATGCTTCCAAACACCTTGGAAAATCTTATCAGTATGCCCTGTATTTAAGAATTCGTATGATCGCTCATATCCCTTTCAGTACAGGCCAATAAGTCTCCTCTGCGTCATGAGTAAGTTGCTGGAATCTGTGTTGAATAGAGAAGTAGTCAACTATCTCAGTAAAAATAAACTTCTTAATGATATGCAACATGGTTTTCGTTCTGCTAGATCTACAGCAGATGTACTTACAGTTATATTTCATGGTATTAGCGAATATCTCGACGGGGACTTCCTTTCTTGATATATCAAAGGTCTTTGATAGGGTATGGCATAAAGGTTTACTTCACAAAATCTCCAGCTAAGGTATAGCTGAAAATGTCTTCTCAATTATTAAATCATTTCTCTCTCATAGGTTCATAAGAGTAGTGGTTGATAGTCAGAAATCAGAATCTCATAGTATTAATGCTGGGCCCAACTCTCTTCCTGATCTACATTAATGATCTTCCAAATCACATCCTTACATCATTTGTAGACTTTTATGTTGATGCCACTACCATTACTGGTTTGCACATCAAAGACCGTAAACGACCAATTCTTTCTCATCTGATCTTGAGCATGTGGTACAATGGGAAAAGAGGTGGCTGGTTACTTTTAATGCATCTAAAACCAAGCTTCTATCTTTATATCATTAACGCTCTGATCACCATCTGGCATCAATTGAAATGAATGGCTCTCGTCTTGGGGAGGCTTCTGAGCTTGACCTTTACTCCTGATCTGAAATGGAACGTACATCAAATCTGTTGCCATGGTAGCTGGAAAAATAGTGGGATCCTTCTCTCGATCCAGTAGATATCTCACTCCTGATGCAATTCTCTGCCTTTATAAGAGCCAGGTACGTCCAAGGATGAAGTAATATTGCCACATCTGAGCAAGAGCTGCTAGAAAGGACTTACCCTGCCTTGATAGTGTTCAAAATAGACTTCTTAGCCTCGTAGTGGATGCCATTTTCTCTTCTTTGCAACCTCTTTCTCACAGAAGAGATGTTGCGAGTCTGTCTCTGCTTTATCGTTATTTTCATGGAAAGTGCTCGTCTGAGCTCCAATCTATGGTCACCTCCTCGCCAAACTTTCACGAGGAACACTCGTCTAGCTGAAAACACAATCAATAATTTTCCCATTTTTATCTGTGCCTAAACCTAAACGTAGATTATATGAACAAAGTTTCTTTCTTAGAACTGCGCGCATGTGGAACTGTTTTCTGTTTGCCTGCTTTCTAGTTGACTACAATACGGTTGTCTTCAAGTCCAACGTAAACAAGTTTTTGATGAGCCGTTCCACTTAACAAATTTTTCGAATTTTCATTGCTAACGATTACTATATTGTCCAATTGACTACTGTACACTCTTTAAACTTTATCCTCGAGTGACCTCTGGGCCTTGATAAGTGGTGATGCCTACGTAAAAATATTACCTTTTATTCTATTAGTAATAACTATGAAATAACAGTTTTTTTTTCCTTTTTCCCATTAATAATAATAATGTTAATAGTTATTCATTCTTTATCCCATATCCATATTAAAATACAATAGTTATTTATTTATGCTTTAGTTTGTGTATTTTTATATTTTTATATATGTATTTTTTATTCCATTACCAACTACATTTATCATAGTAATTTATATTTTATTCCATCCATAATTTATTCCATTATATTATTAAATATTAAATATAATAATTATTTATCCTAACAACTTTTACTAATTATTTACTAACTATAAATCTATTATAATTACCCCTTTCACTTATATAAAACATCTTATGTCAAATCTATTGGACGTATCTATCCTCCTCTTTGAACTGGATGTATCTTTGCTATATCTACCAACACCACAGTTGTTTGGTCACGGCGGACTTTCTTACCGATGTGTGGCTGCGTTGACACATGCCATTTATTTCACTACCCTCCCGAATTGACATTCATCTGACATCCTCCTTTGCATTCTTTTTTCTCTTTCAGCTTCTCTTTCGAACCCGTAATAATTCCCCTTTCTTCTTTTCCTCTCTTAACAAACAACCTCCTTTCTTCTTTTTAATTCATTGTAACTTCAATTTCTTTCTTTTCTAGTCCTTAATCTTAAACTATAATTTCTAACTATATATAATCTATATTTCTCCCCACCCCTCTTCCTCTCTCTTCCTTTTCTTCTCCCCTCAGTTCTCCCACTCTCCTCTCTATCCAGAACTTCAAATCTTGTTTTTGATACTCATTTGTAATTTTTAAAGAATCCTTTATTTTGACTTGAATTATCTGAAGAGATCGTCAGAATAATATTATTGTCCGGTCGATTGAAACATTTTGTAATAATTTAAACAAAAAAAAAACGACGTTGAAATAATAAAACAAATATTTCGCTCTACTAAAGTATTGAGCACTTTTTTCCTGTTCTTTTTTATCAAAGATACCGCCTGAGGTTCGGTTTTAAAATGCATAAGATATGCGTGTAGATACTTTAATAGATTTGTTATTTAAGACTCCTTTTAAGGACGAGCACTAATGAAAATCAACATTGCAAAGTTCCCTTCTTTTGACTGAACACATTATATAGACTGACATTTTATTTAATGAACATAGATATACTAGCATGGAAATCCGACGTTGCTCGGATTGAATGAGGATCAACGAATGTTGCCCATTTCCAGTACTTTTATCATCATCGAAATCGGTGAAATTTTGCATTTTTTAATCAAATAAATCGATTGCATATTCTAGTTGAGGATCCATTTTAATTGTAGTGCAACGGGGGTAAAATGCGCATGCCTTCCCGCAATGATTAGTCCATAATACATTGTAGTAGCAATAGAACTGTAGAGAACCTACTGTTGATTTTATAAAATTATTTTTATTTAATGGCCGTGGTTTTAAATATTCACAAGTCAAGTATCATTGTTCAATTGTGCCCTTAATAGAAACAGTTGTTTCGAATGCACCCCTGTCTTATAAAAAAAACACCTATTATTTATTTTATAAAAATATTGTTATTGTTATGTAATGGCTTTAAATCAAGATTAAAAATGCGAAAATTAAGTGTCATAATTCAATTTAACATTAATTTCGAACGCGACCCTGTTTTAACAAAGAAGCTACTGTTGATTCTATACGCCGAGTCTTTCTGCTTGTGCGAGGATAAAACTTTTCAAATACACTTGTAATGTTATGATCTTAGGCTTTTTAAGGTGTTAACTCTGTTCTAAATTGCGCTTCCCTTCTTTCATCAGATTTTTCGATTATCGATTTTCGATACTTACCAGGGTAATTCCGATAAAAAATTTATCTAAGGACATTCCCAAACCCATAAAGTACAATCGTATGAAATTTCATAAAAATTATCCCAATCGTGTTCGAGTCCATAGGAAACGAAATCACACACACACACATACACACACACACACACACACACACACACACACACACATACAAAGTTGCTTTTTTATATAAGTAGAGATACCCTCTTATTTCGTCGTATAGCTGTCTCAGTAGCCGTAGAGCCAATAATGTCGGTAAGAAGTGAACGTTGATATATATTTAGTTTTTGCGCCAGTATTAGTTATTACTTGCTACACGTTCATTAAGATGAACCGTTTATTTTAAATAATTGTATAGAGAGAAGTAGATAGTCAATAACATGATTAAATTATGAAGCTACAGAGTAATATCGTCGGGTTTTACAAATTATGCAACAATAATTATAAGTTCATTTTATTGAATAAAAAAGAAACTATATTTTATATAGACGTTCTTGTTCTAAATGCAATTTTAAACTCTACGTTGGAACACGCTTGTACAGAATCAAGAGATATAACTCCTAAAATTACGTTACAGCGAGTAAATCAAATCAGCCCAAGTTTTATCAAATTAAACTAATATTGTTAATATCAAATAACAGCATAAAATAAATTTTCATCATCACTAGGTACACTACAAATTATGCGATCATCTTTCTTTTTTCCCCTTTTCTTCTCCTTCTCTTTCCTTCTCTCTCTCTCTTTCTCTCTCTTTCTCTCTCTATCTCTCTCTCTGTTATACATATATATATATATACTTTAATTGTGTTACATAAGCATTAATATGTCGCTACACATTCATGAGGATGTTTCTTGCGCCTAGTTTCAAGTAACTAGGGACCCCTTCAAGCGATATTGCTTATACAAAAGTTTAGTCCGTAATGAAAATTATTCAGGGATTTACAAGCACAAAAATCATCGAGAGGTCCCATCACGTGTTATTCTGAAAAAAAAAATGATAACAAGCTTTAATATATGTCAAGGAGACGGGGAAAAAGAGGGGAGAGTTTGTATTGAAATAGAGAAATGAAACAAAGGAAAACCATATAGAAAAGAAGAAAGAAGGAAAAGATGTAGAGAGAAAGAAAGAAGGAAAACAAAAAAGAAAGAAAAAGTAAATAATAATAATAATAATAATAATAATAATAATAATAATAATAATAATAATAAAATCATCAATTAATAAAGATATATATAATATATGCATAATGATATTACTGGTAATAAAAATGATAAAATAAAATAGAACTAGAAAAATCATATAATCGTAAGATTTAAAAATTACCTAAAAAATATAAACCTGGAATTATTTTAGCCCATTTTCTGCTGAGCACTATAATAACACAGCATTTTCACTCATAATCAATGGAAAAAATCAAAATCAGTATCTCACTAAAGACATTCCAATTACAATCAAATGGAATTATCTACTAGTGTTTACAATGAAAATAGAAAATCTTTTCTTGGACAATTTGAAGGGTGAAGGGCATAAAGATCACTAAGGTTTAAAAAGACAAGAATCTGCATCACATATCAAACAATTGGATTACTGCGAAATGGATTTGATGAAGATGGGCAAAGATAATATCTTCCATATTAGAAAAAATAATTTCCAAAACAGATTGGACAGAATCGTCAAAGACTTTTAAAATACAAATTACATTTTTGTTAAGATGGATAAAACCCACAACTTTTATAAATTAACTAAGGCAGAATGCTTTAAACTATTAGGACAAAATATTAGTGTTGAATAGCATACTGGGAAACCCCGGAATTATTGCTGGTTGTGCACGCGGGCATATGGAGCTGGATGCACACGCACACACACACACACACACACACACATACAAATATTGTGGATATCTTCAAACAAAGAAATGTCATCAAAAGTCAAAGCAGATGAAAGAATAGCGCAGAAGCTTTGAAATCAACATTTTTCAACTGGCTAGTTTCGAAAACAGTCATATTGAAATTTAGCCTTAGACGGATTTAATAAAGGTTAGTGGAATGTGGCATGAAAAAACGAAATTCTTATCTAAAGTTTTTGTAAATAAAAACAAATACCAGCCAAGGCTGAAATGTCGTGAAACAATATCTAAGAAAGATGAGGATAATATTCCGCAATAAATAAATTAGTAACATTACAAGTTATTACAAAAAAATCAAACGTTGACTTAGTAGAAAAATAACTTTTATAATAAAGTTATAACTGAAAACTTTAAATCAGTAATAGGGTTAACAAATTAGAAAATAATGAAGCTTATATTCTCTTAAAGGACCATAAACTCGATTTCATTAATAAACCAGTTACTAGATTAATTAACCCTCCTATACCTGAAATTGGAAAAATTAGTAAAAAAAATCTTAGAAATAACACCTATAATCTCAATCAGTGATGAATACAACCGAGGCTTATTAGTTGGCTTTGTACTATAAAAATAAGGATAGATGTTTTTCAATCAATGTGACATTATAAATTATTATCCTCTATTACCAAAGAAATCTCCAATGACGTCATTGGCATTGCCTCTGCTCTTTCGGACATCTCTAATGATAACATGCACTTATAAAAATGTAAAAATACTGTTCTTATTAGAATGAAATAAATAATGGGTTTAAAAAAGTCAAGCTGAACTATTAGATATTTCTATGGGCTGTCTTGATTCAGCATAAATTACTGATTTATTTGGCCTATATATATTTTATAATCTTAATAAAGATATAGAAGTAGAAACTATCGGCTTGCATAGGGATGATGGAATATTTTAGTTATAAACTCTAATGGACCTAATTACGATACGATTTTAAAAAAATATTATGAAAGAAATGAAAAGAATTAATCTTGTGGATATAACTTCGAACATTAAAATAGTTCATTTATTTATGTAACTCTGAACCCTAGCAAAAGAACATATGAACCTTATAAAAAGGAAAATATGAACCATGTTCATCCACTCTCAAAGCATTCCAAATCGATCAGCAAACACATCCCCAAATCTATCAACAGGAGAATTCATTTTAACTCCTCAACGAAAGACATTTTTAATATACATAATAACTTTTATAAGACCCCAAGAAACAGTGGCTATAAAAAGGCTAAATTAGAATATATTGAACCTACACAAAATACGAATAGATCTAGAAAAGTACGTAAAATAACAATTTGGTTTACACCTCGCTTCAACTAAAATGTTTAAACTAGTCTAGGTAAAAAATTTACATCTCATTAAGATATACTTCCCCTAGCAATGTACTTCACAAAATTTTAAAATAAAACACTATTTAATTAGTCTATAGCTGCAGTAATAAATTATAAAAAAAATAATGAAGCCCCACAATACCAAAATCATAAAGGAAAACACAGAACAATAAAGAAACCAAAAATTATATTAGCAATGTCTAAAATGTATTTAAAAAAAATTGTGTACCTATATATCTATAAAAGTGAGATTGTCTGGCTGTCAAAGAGTCACTTGACCTTTTGAAAACTCTACAATCTGAAGGTTAATAATGTTAAGGTAACGCGAGCTATTCTCAGAAGCAAAAAATTATAACGTGTAGTTTCATCAATAAGTCTGAATGTCCCCTCAAACAGACATGTCTAACAACATGTTATCTATCAAATCAACATTAGAGTACAGGAAGATCCTACTATCAGTAAACTCTATTTAGGTAAAACAAGCAATACTTTCAAACAAAGATATACTAGCCGTAAAAGTTTCTTCATTAATCCAAATTATAGTGATAAGACATCACTTGCAATGTAATGTAGTTTATTTGTTTAATTTTGCACATATATTCAGAACTTATTGACAACATGCAGTAAAGAAATATATAAAAATATGAAGCAATATATTTGAGGACATAGTTTTGGTTGCAGATATGGATATCCAAAATAACAAGTATTGAACGAGATATTCATACAAACAAAGCAGACAGAGATTACAAATAACACGGTTTCATAGAATTCGTGGAAATGTTTATTTCGAAAAATTGCGACGAGGTAATAAAAAGATAATAAAAAAGAAGTCAGAAATCTTCGACTTGCTAAATAATAAGGAGAGAGTAATTGCAGACAATTACTACAAAAATATTTTCTCCCCCTTCTTTAATAATTTAATCGCGGCACTCACTCTCTAATAATAATAATATAATTATATATATATATATATAATATATATATTATATATATATATATATATATATATATATATATATATATATATATATATATATATATATATAGTCTTGGAAGTTATGTATTTAACTTTTAATACTATTTAAAAGAACTTATTTAATTTTATATTTTTTATCATTTGTTGGAAAACTATTTAGTCAGTAAGTCATTTCATCACCTGAAATCAATGCATCAATCTGCTCTCTTGAATTCACAATAGTCCTAATGTTAATTTAAGGGATCATCAGTTGTTTACCATGAAACACTGTTTCAGGGATTTAAAAACAAAACAGAATATTGAATCATGGCTCTTCTTTTACCACAAGAACAAATAATTTTCCAGATATTAGATTTAGTTACCTACTCATTAATTCATGTAATAAAAATGTCTCCCTTACCTGTGAGATTCGTCCCTATCCCCAAATTCGAAATGGATATATTTTTTAATTTACCAATGTTGTATTTATAGGATTAGGATAATTCTGTTATACTACTTATCACCCGTACTATCATTAATCCTTTATATATTTACGTACTTATTTATTTATTAAAATATATATAAAAGTTACAAATATTTATATTTATATTTATATACTAGCAGTTCAGGCCGGTTTTGCTCGGGTCCTATGTACTGTTCATAACTTTATGTGCATATATATATATATATATATATATATATATATATATATTAAAACGTTTAAATCGTATCCAGATAACCTACATCTAAAATTTCAAGTATTTTGATCCAAAATTGGCGGAGGGGTCTGGTAGAGTTTACAAAGGTAAACTCTTTCAAATTTGACCTCTTGGCAGCCAAATATTCGCCCAAAAACTGATAGAAAAGCTTGGTATATGTCTGAATATCCTTTATGCAAAATTTCAAGTGTTTAGACCCAAAATTGGCTGAATAGTTTGCTAGAGGCCACAAAGGTCAAATCTCTTAAACTTTGACCCCTTGTCAGCCAACTTTTCGACCAAAAACCTATTACAAAGCTTTCCCTATGTCTGAATACACTTTATGTAAAATTTCATATGTTTAGAGCAAAAATTGGCTGAGTAATTTGGTGGAGACCACAGAGGTCAAATTTTTTAAAACTTTGAACTCAGTTTTGATACCTTAAGATTTATTGTTTTGGTTTAAATCAAATAAAAACCTTCATCCATATCCAAGTAACCGGCATCTAAAATTCCAAGTGTTTCGATCCAAAATTGGCGGATAAGTTTGGTAGAGTTTTCAAAAGGTCAAGTGACTCTTTGACAGCCAGACAATCTCACTTTTATAGATATATAGGTACACAATTTTTTTAAAATACATTTTATATATTACTAATATAGTTTTTGTTTTATTTATTAATATAGTCTGGTTAATTTTATACGATTCAAAAGCATCAATATAACGAACAAATACTTTATTTAACTGTTTAAATATTTTAGTTTTATCACCATCTTGTTTAATCATCCTTATTACAAAGCTAGAAACATATGAGTATAAAATCTATTAATGTTAAGGTAACGCGAGCTATTCTCAGAAACTCTGACATAATGGTTCTATTCATATATAAAAGTCACTTTCTGTATATATGTGTGCGCACGCGCGTGTGTGTGAGTTCGTTCTCTGTGAACTCCGAGACGACTGGGATGTGTTTTTTAATTTCACACAAATATACTTTATATGTCTGGAAGTGTCCTTACACAGGTTTTATATCAAAATGCCTCTGATAAGTATCAATAATCGATAATTGGAAATTCAAATGAAGAAGGAAACGTTAATGTTTCTGTATAGAGCGTAATTAAACCATGATACTTGACTTTTAATTTTAAACTTTAATCTAAGCCATTATATAAAATAATTTTATAAAATCAACCGTAGGTTTTCTAGGTGCAATGTAGACTACCATATATTGTTAAGTAAGTCCTTCCGAGTAGACATGCGACGTCTCTCCCACGTGCACCGCGATGGGTCCCTAATTAGAGCAGCTAATCGATCGATTCGATTGAAAAATTGGCAATTTCACTTATTTCAATTTTGGAGGTGTGAAATATTAGGTCATCCTAATTCACTCCCGGGGAGCGTCGGGTCTTCCTGCTAGTATCCATATATTCATATACTTGTATGTAAGTAATTGATTTAAAAGTTCCGATACAGTCAATTTTGATTTAAAAGTTCCGATACATTCAATTTTGATAAAATATTTATCCATAGGTATGTATTATACAGAAATCAATAAAAGTTTTTTAGATGTTAGTGCCTTCGGACTATTGTAAAAGGGGTTTCATGGCGCAAAACATGGGCATACATTTCTTTTTGAAATTTTAAAAATTAAAGAGTATCCCTGGGCTAACAGCAAAATCTTACAAAAAACTCACATTTTTTTTACTGTATGCCCATCATTTGGTCACTGACTTTTGTGCTAATATTTCGAATTCAATTTTATCTACAGCTTCGCCAAATATTTTGCAACAATCTGAATACCTATAGCAAACCAAAGTTATTTTTGCTTTACGATATTGCAATGATAATTAAAATCATTTTCAGCAAAGTATTAATTACATTTAAATTTTTATAAATTGAATACTTTATGTGCCTTCCTTTATTCTTCAGCGCGAGTTTGTTTCGTTTTGGCATTGATTCAAGTTTGAGAATAGATATCACTCCATGTTTGCAGAAACACATCTTCGCCATTAACGTCTAACAGATCATCAATAAACCTGACGTTTTCATTGAAAAATACTGCCTTTCGTCTTTCTCAACGGGACAGTTTTGACATTAGCCATTCGAAGAAAAGCCTTAATAAATACAGGATGGTCACAGAGACAGTGATTGGCAGTCATGGAAATTCGGTAGTATTTAATTACTTAAAGGACAGCTAAAGAGGAATTTGTATATATTAGAAGTGGAAATGACCTGCCTTCTACAAGCGGACAGTTCTAGGAAGGAAGCTTTATTTCAGGAAATTTGCGTTTAGATTTATGCGGATATAAAGATACTAATGTAAATAAAGATATCATATATGCATGGGGGTGTATGCTATATTTACTGCACATTAGAAAATAACAAATGTTTTAGCCTGATAATACAGAATGGGGGCTTTATGCCAAATTGATGGCTGAATGTGGTTAATTGCGATATTTTTGCATTAAATACTAATCCCCTTTAATCTATATTAATCACTAACTGTGTATCGAACGGATACCATAATAATTAGTTTATTCAACGTTATCATAAAAAAGGTTCATACAATTTTTCAGTCAGTAGTTTCAGAGAAGAAGTGGAACAGACAAACAGAAACACAGACTAAAAGAAATAAAATATTGATAAATTAGCAAGAAAATTGGTTGAGATTGTCGGACTGAATTCCTCATCCTGGTTGTTATAGTCACAACGTTTCGGCCGTTTTGCCCTCCGGCCTTCATTACATACCACCAAGAAATGGCCAGGTTGCAGAATACCCTCCGTCGTAACAACTACCCCGATAGCATACTATCCACCAGACCAGTATAAGAGAGGAGAATGAAACCCAAAAACCACTAACGGTCTGCCTACCATACATACAAGGCATCTCCGAAAAAATTCAGAGAATATGTGCCCCCTACAACATCAGGACGGTATTCAAGAGCGAGTCAACACTCAGTCGACACCTGGTACGAGTGAAGCCCCGCATGGAAGAGAACATGACCAATAATTGCATATACTCCATCCCATGCAGTTGCAGAAAGGTTTACAAGGGTGAAACATGCCGCCCCCTTAAAGTAAGGGTGGAAGAACACCGAAAAGCGGTAACTAAAGGAGAGACGAAAAAATCGGGTATAGCCAACCATGTCTGGATGGAGAGGGGGGACCATCCCCCCCTATGGGATGAAGTAAAAATAATAAGCAGAGAGACCCACTGGAAAGTGAGAAAACTTAAAGAAACAGCTCACATACTCGGACATAACAACCTACTGAGCAAACCAAGCATAAAGCTGAATGCAATTTGGACACCTCTGATAGAGAGAGAAAACCTTGAATAACAACATAGGTTTAACATTAACAAAAACCAACTAAGAATTGTCCTAATGACATATGGCCGAGTGGTCCTAGACGTTGTATCAAAGTTTACAGTTACCCAAAGGTGCTGACTTCAATCCTGAACGAAGGCAGTGAAAAGTAACATTCAAAACAGGGAATCAGCAACTATGTCCCAGGGCCTAGCTGGAGTCCGAACACAGTACCCCCGTAGTAATAATACTAATAAAGGGTTGGGTTCGAGACTCCTAACAAACGGTTCCCCAGTTCGATACAAAACACCTGATGAAGGCCTGAGGGCAAAACGGCCGAAACGTTGTGACTATAACAACCAAGATGAGGAAGTCAGTCCGACAATCTCAATCAATGAAAAAAATTCATCTCAAAAATACAGACAATTACTAGCAAGAAAATGTTTGGTCTTTTACATAAACCTCCACTGCATTATCCAAGGATGATAAATAAAATTAGATTTCAAATCGTAGTGCCCAAGTCAATGCTTAAATGATAGATCAATTTGTGAATTATTTTTTTAATTTATTTTCTAAGATTAGTATAACCTATTTTGTTTTTATTTTATAAATTGTATAATGTGTGTGTGCGTGTGTGTATGTGTTAATTTCAGTATGAAGGGGGGGAAGGAAACGAAAGAAAAGTGAAAAAATAATGAACAAATAAATAAATATCAGTACGAATAGCGACCCCCTCTCTCCGCCTACAAACCTAAGGCAGATTCAACTCCAACCTCCCTTACACACAAGTTAGGAGCGAGCCACCAACAACTCTTTGCACATAATATCTTTAACACCTGGCTTTTTTCCTCGCTCACCCCTCTCTCTCTCCCTCTCCCTCTCTCTCTCTCTCTCTCTCTCTCTCTTTCTCTCTCTCTTTTGTTCTCTCATTCTCTCTTTCTTTCTCTCTTTAATTCTAGCAATCAGTCAGTCTGAGACTGTTAGAAATAAAGAGTAGTAGTAGTAGTAGTAGTAGTAGTAGTAGTAGTAGTAGTAGTAGTTTTAGCGGTCAGTTAATAAATGTTATGTTATGGTAATATGAATAGTTGCCCGATTAAGGAACGATTTTGTAAAAAAGAACGATTTTGTAAAAAAGGAACGATTTTGTAAAAAAGATTTTTTTTGTAAATCAATATTATATCAAATTATATAAAATAATATCTGGAATGAAACAAAGGAATATGGAGATTATTATTATTATCACTATTCCAAAGGAATTCATTAAATATTTTGCAAGGAAATTAAAAATTTGTTATTTCAAGCAGCACCTACGGCTTCATTACTCAATAGTAGTCTGCAAGTAACATTTTATTTGTCGAGCAGTTACTTGCTCGACTAATGTTTGATATCAATTTTGTTGCCCTTCGTAGCTAAGAGTGACCAATAAAATTATATTTTCAGAAAAGCATAAAAAAAACTGAGATTCTATTATCCCCACTCATTGACTCATTTCAATTTCTCAATGTAAAACCATATCAAACAATATATTAAACTTGCTAGAAGCAACTTGAAAGAATTGAGATAATGTGAAACGAGAGTTGTTTTCACTGTGGAGAATTGCTCCCAATTATGCGGAATTCCTAGCGGGATCTCAATTTTAGCGATACGTTTCAATAAACAAAATTAAGAATGCTTTAAATGTAAAATATAGAACTATAGAATTGCATAGAAGATTGTCACGCGATCGCCAAAACAAAAAGGTTGTATCAGATACACAAAAATAGAAAATATGACTCACATATATATTTACCACGGGAAAAATATACCCAGCCTTTGTATTGTTCAAAAAAAGACAATTACCTTTGCTCATTAAATCTGTTCGAGAATTTTTTTACAAAACATAGAAGATAGTCTCGAAATTCTGTTACATATTTGAGAATCCCTATTCGTAAAATCGTTTTCTCCTGATTCAAGGAATGGGTTATAAAAGACTTGCGAACAATGTTCACTTATTAGTTTGTTAATATCTCAGAGAAAACACTTCCTTATAGATAATATAATAAAAATGCAGTATCTGCTCTTTCCTCATTATTCAGAGAACAAATCCAAATCTGAGATAATTCATTCCTATCAAAATCTTCATTTATACCTCATTAAATCGACCATGTGTTTTTTGGAACCTACTCTATCTATCTCATTATTTAATTTTTTTTTGTTGTTGTTGTTTGTTTGTTTTTTTTGTTTTTTGTTTTATGAACATTCGTGCACTCTCATATAAATTTTCGATAGGATTTAGGTCTGGAGATTGGGGTGGGGGTCACTTCATCACTGTAATCCTTTTTTTCTCAAACCAAGCCATTCAAACTTTTGGTGTATGACGTGGGACATTGTCTTGTTGGAAGATTACATCACTTGGAATGTAATTATTGAATATTTTAGGCAAAGAGATTTGGTAAACCTGGTTCAGTATAAATTGTGGAGTTCATTCTGTCCTTAAATGTGTACAACAGTCCAGTTCCTGTAGAAGCCATGCAGCCCCAAACCATTACGCTTACTCCTTATACGCAGAGGTATATCTGATATAAATGTACGGAAGCTATCCCAGTCAGCCATAGAATATCGATATACTGTACGATGGAGAGGTACACCTGAGGACTTATTACAATTCATTTCTATCTTAACTCATACAAGAGAGTGGTCGGAAGATCCAAGTGGAGACAGAACGGAAGTTGAACACAGTTCATTACAAGTTGTGAGAAAGAGGTCTAGGAGACTTGCATACTGGCCGTCAGTATCGAGCACACAGTTGGGTTCGTGAACAATCTGAGAGAGGTCATAAGCAATGGAGAAACCATGACAGAACCTCTCCTCATCATCTGTCTTGTTTGAGTGAGTTAACCATTTCACATTGTAGACATTGAAGTCTCCACAGACATGAATATTAGCTGAAGGATAAGCAGACAGGACGTGGTCAATTTTCTCAAATATACTTTTAAAGATAGTATGTCCGCTGTTGCGGGGGCGATAGAGAGCAAATATAAACGCAGTAGTTTGAGCAAGTGCAACCCGGAAGCACATATAGGGTAAGTTAGGATCTTCTCTGGAGATGTCCCTATCACATGGAAAACCATCTTTGATATAGGCACATATTCCATGCGATCTTGGGGGTCAGATTTGGAAGTTAAATTAGAGTATCCTTTAATTACGAACTCATCTAGGGAAATAGTCTGTCCAATGCCGGTTTCGCTTAGAAATAATATACCTGGTTTAGTCTCATGTAATTCGGTTTCAACCTCTGAAAGTTTAGAACGTAGACCCCTGATGTTCGAGAAGGAGTTATAAAACTGTGATGTTAGTCTATGTAAGGTGTTAACGTTAGTCAAAATTGGTTGTTCCTTCCTTCATCGGATTATTTCGATAATCGATTATCGATACTTATCGAAGAAATTTCGACAAAAAAAACTAAGGACAATGTCAGACATATAAAGTATCTTAGTGTAGAATTTCATAAAAATCGGTCGAGCCGTTTGCGAGTTCATAGGGAACGAATTCACACACTCACACGCACGCACACACAGACACAAAGTTCCTTTTATATAAAGTAAAGTTATGACTTGCATCGTTGATCGTATTTTCCATAGCTCTGCATTGCAAATATAAAATTGCTGATTATCTATAAATGTAATGTTTGATTACATTATGTAACCGTTTTTCTATGAGAAATGCATAAAATATTTTATAAATATTTTTTTTTACTTGAGGATATTTCTCTAAAAGTGTTGAGATGCTATTTTGATGAGATCCATGAACGAAAGATCATGTAATTCTATGCTTACTTCCAACTGTATATTTTGTGTGTAAAATAATGTCCCTTATTAATTTGTTCTCGTAATTCTGTGTATTCGAGACTGGGTCTTGCGGTTAATGGTAATGTTAACGTAGATTATTTTTGTTTTGTAATGAAAAAAATATTATTATATTTAAATACAACCATTAAACTAGCACACACTTGATAAGAAATATAAAATGTTATATCCAGTATAGGATTGGTAATTGGCTTTAATATGACAAAAAATTGGCACGGTGCATCCATCAAAAAAAGAAATCCGACAAGAAAAGAGAAAAATGTAATAATGGATTAGTCTGTCCTGTTACTATTTGTATATTTAGACAAAACAAATCACTCAAATTGGCAATTACTTGAAAGTAATCTTTTGAATATAACTCAATAATAATAATAATAATAATAATAATAATAATAATAATAATAATAATAGCAATAATAGCAATAATAATAATAATAATAATAATAATAATAATGTCAAGAGTCTGTAATCAGTCGTTAATATTGTGTGGGAACATAATGAGAATTAGCAGCGAACCGGATGTTAACGCATCCATCATGAGAGACAAAATGAAAAATCATCTTTTGCACATGGCTCCACGCATCGCTTCCGCTTGGGAAGAAAAAAATAAGATAACCACAAAATAAGTATCGACCAATGGCAGAGCTCCGCGCCTAAAATAATCACAGTCACTGGGAGCCGGTGTGCGACTATAAAACGAGGGATTTAAGGGAACGGAGAGGAGAGGGAAGGAGGATATTCACCCAGTTGCGTCAGTGAACGCACCGTCAGATCCTCCAACCCGACCTAAAGAGATGAAGAAGAAAAAGAAATAAGGCACCAGTGAACTGGAGCCGACTACACTCTCATGTTATGGGCCAAACGCCTTCAATTCTAAACAATGCCTAATTCACACAAACCAAAGAAGATAGGAGGAGAAAGAAGACGAAGACGCCGGGCTGCTAGCGCTGATGAAAGAAGTCACTCGCTTTCCAGTTACAAGCCAGGATACGCATCACCGACAGCAGGATGACTGACCCCTACCCTAACCATCTCCATCGTCCAAAAGATTTTTACGAACATTCATTCCTTGTCAATTCATACATACCTACAAACATTTTACGAACATTCATTCCTTGCCAATTCATACATACCTACAAACATTTTACGAACATTCATCTCCTTTGTTAAATCACATTCCATCCAACAAACACTTTGTCTCTCCTAATACAAATTGTTGGTAGTAAATAAAATCGGTTCTCAACCTTCAATATTCGTCTGTCTTTAATTATATGGAGTCAGAACACACACACTTCCAACGTTATTCATTTCATGTATTCTTGGTTGTGGTCTCTATGGAATCCTTTCCCACCTCTAATCCTTTTTATAAAACTTCCAGGTCATAATTGCATCAGTTAGCAGTATGACGTCTGTTTATATTACTACTACTAAACTAATACTACTACTATTGCTAGTATTATTGATACAATCATACTAAGAAAAAAAAGCGTCCGGCGGTAAAGGAAAATTGTAAAAGTACTGCTACCAATAACATTGATAATAATGATAATATTGATGTCAACGGTGTAATTAACATTTGTGATGAGAAGCTCCGACTTTAAACCAGTTGGCAAAGTAAACTTTTTCTTAATCTCCGTAAACGCTATGTCTGTAACATTGTAAAGAAGTAATGTTTTAATTAGGGAAACAATGTTGCAAGTGTAAATACGAATACATTTAAGCCCAAGGTGGGCTGTTTCTGATTGGTACGAAAATAAACACATCTGTAGTTTTTAATTATATGCTTATAAATGAGTGTGGACCTCTGCTACTATAAGCTGGTCAGTACTGTGGTAGAAGTTTACAGTAAAGGCAATGGTATGAAGAGGATGTTTTTCTTTATCTAGCAGTGTAGAATTGTACTTTATGGTGATGCACTTTACAATGATCTAAGATTTTTTATGCGGTCTGATTATTGATGCATAACGTTGTTATGTATATTAGGCATGACGCTTTACGAAGTTGATCTAAAGTGCGATACGTCAGTGTTCCTAGTAATGATATATAATGGTATGTAAATATGGAATGATACTAGTTAACAGAATGTGTGCGTTCTAATTTTGCTCTTGTGTTTATTGAATGGAGTATGGAAAGGAGCTATGTTTCATTTTGCAAATGGATTTTTAGACCTTTGGTAAATATTATCCGGTACTTTTAAAATGTTTTTGAACAACCAATAAAATTGCCTGGGAAATTTAAATCGGAACGGAAGGGGGCGTCATAATTGATAAAATGGTAATATCACTGAATAAATTAATGAAAAACATACGGCGTTTTTAAATGTAGACTTCTCAGTGAATGATGTGAATGTTAGTAGAATTTTTTACCCAAGGGAATATACTCCTACCTTCTCTGAATATGTGTTTTGGGGAATCTCAGTTAGGTCGGAATTAATGTAGGAAATTATAAAATTGAATAAAAATGACTGATAATTTTCGGAAATCTTCATCAGTACGGGCGGGAAGAGTTACAATGTTGCAATAATCTACTTCGATAAGACATGGGGATGTTAAAAATGGGTGTTTCTATTTAGAGCACAATTGCACCATGATACTTAACTTTTGCATTACAAACTTAAAAAACAATGATTTTATAAAATCAACAATAGGTTCTCTACAGTGCTTCTCTTCCAATTTTCGGATTTTTAATCATGTCAAAACGTTATTTTATTTTCGTCATGTTATTTTCCTTTTGATGGATTGATTGTTGCTATTTCTTCTGGTGAGTTAAAGGTAAAATAGATTCACTGATTGATATAATAATTAAGTGATTGATTTTGTGTTGCGAAACAGATACTGTCAAGAATTGTAGATGTCAACTCAATTAAAGGAATAAATTGTAAGATGGTCAACTTTATGAACTTTGAAATATAGACTTTTGTCAATCATTCATTCATTATATATATATGTGTGTGTATGTGCGTGTGTGTGCGTGTGTGTGTGTGTGTGTGTGTATGTGTGTTGTCTCTCACCGGTATGAACAGAAAAGATACAGAAAATACAATAAAAATATCAAATATTTTCTAGCAAAACAACTACAAAATCAGATAACGCAATATCATTAACCCCTTTTCCAACCTCCAACTAGATTTAGCGATCTGTATCTACTGGTTATTTATAAAAATCTAATTTTCCCTTCCATATCAAATTTTTATATCCCTTATCCAATGGATAACTTGCGCACGTGCTTATAAAGTCTTGCCATATCAAATATTTATTCTTTCTCCTTTTCTAAAAACTATAGTTGCGAACTTTTTTCGTCATATTTATTCTTGTTTTATTCATTTTTTATAGCTGTTCCATTCTTCAGGGGCATTTATGTTTGTTGCACAAAAAAGTGACGTTTATCTTTTTTTTGTTTTTCGTCATACAAGACCCGTATACATTATATGATTTTTTGTGGTCAGGGAATTTGTGTCAGTTGTCTTAATGCAGAATAATGCGATCTGAACCTCTCTCCTGTTGGCTTGTTACTTACATACCAGCTCCGTAGAGACAAGATGAGGTTTGCATTTTTCGAAAGAGCTAATCTTAAAGTTGGATTCTAATCCATTTTACAATCCGCTGTAAGCAATGACGGTAAGCCTATGGGGTTTAAGAAGTAGAGATACGCCTTTCTTTCTTTTGGTAAATCTATTTTGGTTTACATGTTTATGTAGATGTGAGATAAGATTTTATGATACCCTCAAATTTTGATAATGTCCCTTAAAAGCAATGATACTATTTTGTAATTAGCTTTTAAGCTGTTTTTACGAGGAAGTCACCACTTATCAAGGCTCGAAAGCCACTCGAGGAAAAGGGTCAATGAATGTAAGGTGGTTGTGTGTTAATCGTAGGTGGTGTAGATTGGGTAGAATTCGATTATTTAAAGAGACGGCTCAACAAGATCTTGGTTACATTGAACTTCAGGCTACCGTATTGTAATCAGCCAGAAAGCAGGCCAGTGGAACAGTATTCCACATGCGGTCAGTTCTATGAAAGAAGTTTTGTTCTTAGAATCTGCATTAAATTTAGGCACAAATAGAGATTGGGGAAATTGTTGAGAGTAGTTGCAGCTAGTTGAGTATTTTTGTGGAAGTTTGGTAAGGGGAGCATACATTGGAGCTCAGATGAGCGCTTGCTATAAAAATAACAATAAAGCAGAGATAGGCTCGTAATATTTCTTCTGTGGGAAAGAAGTTGCAAGGAAGCGAAAAAAGCGTCACACACTAGGTTTTGAAGCCGGGTTAGAACTTTATAAAAGCAAGATAGGGTGCGCCGAACAGATTCTGCCTATATGTGACAACAGTACTCCATTTTAGGGTGTTCTTGGTTCTAATAAAGATAGAGGGTTGCGTCGGCAATAAGATACCTACTGGGGCGAAAGAATGATCCAACCATTTCTCCATTTAAGTTTTGCATAATAACTGCATCTTTTCTAAACTCGGTAGATCATGACTTGCATCCTATGAATTTAGGTTGTATTTGACGAGTTTGAAATAGAACATGAATAACAGTACCAATCTTAATAAGTTATCGAATAAAATATCTTCTTTGACTATATCCTTAATATAACAGATCGGGACAACATATTACAATGTTATTAATGTAACTGACACAACATATTACAATGATATTAATGTAACTGACACAATATATTACAATGTGATAAGTGTAACTGACACAACATATTACAATGATATTAATGTAACTGACACAAAATATTACAATGTTATTAATGTAACTGACACAACATATTGCAATGTTATTAATGTAACTGACACAATATGTTACAATGTTATTAATGTAACTGACACAAAATATTACAATGCTATTAATGTAACTGACACAAAATATTACATTGTTATTAATGTAACTGACACAACATATTACAATGTTATTAATGTAACTGACACAAAATATTACAATGCTATTAATGTAACTGACACAAAATATTACAATGTTATTAATGTAACTGACACAAAATATTACAATGTTATTAATGTAACTGACACAACATATTACAATGTTATTAATATTTAAATGTTATTAATGTAACTGACACAACATATTACAATGTTATTAATGTAACTCACATAAAATATTGCAATGTTATTAATGTAACTGACACAACATATTACAATGTTATTAAAGTAACTGACACAACAAATTACAATGTTATTAATGTAAGTGACACAACATATTTCAATGTAACTGACACAACATATTACATTGTTGTTAATGTAGCTGTCACAAAATATTAAAATGTTATTAATGTAACTGACACAAAATATTACAATGTTATTAATGAAACTGACACAACATATTACAATGTTATTAAAGTGATTAACACAACATATTACAATGTTATTAATGTAACTGACAAAAAATATTACAATGTGATTAGTGTAACTGACACAACATATTACATTGTTATTAATGTAACTGACACAAAATATTGCAATGTTATTAGTGTTACGGACACAATATATTACAATGTTATTAATGTAGCTGACACAACATATTACAATGTTATTAATATAACTGACACAACATAGTACAATGTTATTAATGTAACTGACACAACATATCACAATGCTATTAATGTTACTCACACAACATATTACAACGTTATTAATGCAACTGACACAACACATTACAATGTTATTAATGTAACTGACACAACATGTAACAACGTTATTAATATAACTGACACAACATATTACAGTGTTATTAATGTAACTAACACAACATAGTACAATGTTATTAATGTAACTGACACAACATATTACAATGTTATTAATGTAACTGACACAAAATATTACAATGCTATTAATGTAACTGACACAAAATATTACAATGTTATTAATGTAACTGACATAAAATATTACAATGTTATTAATGTAACTGACACAACATATTACAATATTATTAAAGTGACTAACACAACATATTACAATTTTATTAATGTAACTGGCACATATTACAATGTGATTAGTGTAACTGACACAAAATATTACAATGTTAATAATGTAACTAACACAGCATATTACAATGTTATTAATGTAACTGACACAACATATTACAACGCTATTAATGTAACTTACACAACATATTACAATGTCATTAATGTAACTGACACAACATATTACAATGCCATTTATGTAACTGACACATTGACTGTCACGTATTGCAACGAAACTACATGTTGCACTCAGTATAACTATAAATTTCACGTCGGGTATTTAAGGGTCTTTCGATGATTCCACACTCCGCTGCAGTCTTTCGGAAACACTCTCTTTCTCTTGAATGCAACGTACAGGCAGAGAAAACAGACTAAAGTACATATAGTATAATATAATATGTACGAGACTCGTTCCTATAGTATGGATCTTATTTTTCAGCTAAAAAATTGAAGAGTTACGAAAACGGTCATTGTACTATAAAAACGAGTGATTTTTGTGCTATAGCATGTATTTTTCTATATATTTATCAGCATTATCAATGCACTTTTGCCAGCACTGAACGATGGCTGTGTATGGGCGTCCGCTATCTCTGTAATACGAGGCTTGTTTTAAAAGTAAAGCCTCCTTTTTTTACAACTCAAAAAGCTTCGAAGACAAGAGTAGTGATATTAGAGCGACCAACCTTTTGTGTTACAAAATCTTTTACATAGTAATCACCATTTTCAATTCCCTTTTTCTATGAATTCAATGGACATCTCTTTTTCTGATGCACATACGTTAATGACAGGAGTGGCTTTCCTAGAGTCTCACATATTCAGTATCTGTAACAGAGAAATTAAACTTTCAGGTCATGAATTCATAAGTTTAGTCATTATAACAATGTAATTTGCAATCCTTGTTGATATATTCCGACAGAATGAAAAATAAGTGGCATTAACTTTAAAAAGTACGTACATACATATTTATATAATTCACGTATATAAAATAAAAAAGTTTTTTTTTAATTTATTTATTAATTTATTTATTCATTCCATTTAGTGTCTTTTAATAACTCTTGCTAACATTTTCTTAAGTACTAACCTGTACATTTCAGGGGGGGTTGTCCTATATTTTTCGCGCATTTTAACATTTTGTCTGGGTCATTTTCACATTTTCTTTTCTATTTTATATTTAATTCTATCACCATTTAATCTTTTTTTCTCTTCTTCTTCCTGATCTTTCTTAATAACACTTTGTCTCGTCAGCCGTGTGAAAAGCATATCTTATTTTTCTTTTATTAATATTATTGGAATTTTTCCCCCCTTTTCCTTGTACATATTTGTGAATTATTCCATGGATTTCGGCCTTTTAGATTATTTTGGACCATCTTCCAATTACGCGATTTCCTTGGATTTTACTTGTGCGAATGGAAATTTAATTAACTTTCTTGGATTTACATTTTTGGATTTTACCGTCATTGGATACTTTACCTTTCACCAGACTATCCATTCACGTGAAATCACCTTTTTCTTCACCATATTCCCTCTGCTTCGATTTTTGTTATCAAGTAATATCTTTGACGTACTTGAAGTTTCATCAAATACTTTTGTATGCAAAATCCGATCCCGCATTTTGCTAATTCGTACCCGCTGATGAGAAGGAAAGTATTTCTTCGAAACTCTGCGGATTAAAGATTATCAACTTATTAAGTGTTTCCTTTTCAGATTAAATGTGTTTAACTCTTTTTCAAAGTGTGTTTTAACATATTTTATTAATTATTTGCTCTTATTATAAGTTCTATCTCCTATTTGGTTTCATCGAGCTTTTACATCAGGTTGAGATTACTTTATAAATATAAATTCTTAAATATTTATAATATACTTTAGTTTTACCATCTTGAATCATATTGGTAAATTTAATTTTTATTTTTATTTTATTATTAGCTCCGGCTTGGTTGAGCTTTTTATTCTCTCCAGATATGTTTGGAAAGGAACACATTCCTCTGTCTGCCAAAAATATCCCTATTCCAACCAAACAAGAATATATCCACAAATTTGTTCTCGCTTTGAACAATTTCCTAAAAAATATAAGGTGGAAGGCTTACCACCATGGCTTAAGAATTAACAATAAACTTAAAGTGCCTATTCCCTCTGAAGACCAACCTCGCCCAGAAATCTTAACAAATGAACACGCTATCAACTCTCATAGAGAATAAAAGAAATCGAAAGAATTGCTGCCAAATTTTACGGATTAAAAACCACTGCTCATCGCAAATACAACCCTTACCTTGAGGAGTTTGAGAATTCCATGTTAAATTTAGTCAAAAAAATTTAATTTAAGAAACAAAAACACCATTAAAATCCGGTTACTCGAAAAATAAATAATTTTGCCGAAAAAGTTAAAAAGAATAAACATATATTCGTCCCTGCTGGTAAGACATAAAATTATTATAAACTTGACTATCTTACATATAAAAGACTTTTGTATAAAGAACTTAATAAATCTTATAAAATAGTTCCTCCTAAGACTTTAGATTCCATTAATTTTGAAGCTAAACATTTACTGACTTCTATGAATATTCATAACTTCACTGAAATAATTTCTCGGCTATCCCTAGATTCACCCTCAATAATCATAAACCTAATTTCTATGACAAGCCCTCCATCACATTGATCCGCCCTTCTAACTTTGACTTAGGTGATGTAAGCAAAAAATATCTTAGATAGAATCCTCCCTTCTATTAAAGAAAAAGTAAGTTTCCCTCTTTGGCTAAATTCAGATTCCGTAATTAATTGGTTTGTCTCACCTCCTTACCTTCATAACCTTTGACATCCAAAATTATTATCAATCAATTTCTCCGATCCTTTTAAATAAGGTTTTAATCTTTGCTAAAAGAAATTCTGACTTAAATAATTTAGAAATTAAATTAATTTTCCTAGCGAGAAAGTCCCTTATACAATTTAACAATAAGTTTTGGACTAGAAAGGTCACCCCTGATAATTTTGACATCTTGATGGGTTCTTCTGACTCTGCAGAAGTTGGCGATTTAGTGGTACTCTTCTTACTGAAAGAACTTAAATACCACTTTAAACATATCCAAGGGGGCCTTTATAGAGATGATGCCCTTTTTAATACAATAGCCAGGCCAAGAGAGCACAACAAAACAATTTTAAAATACATAACTTCTTTAATAACTTTGGCCTTTCTAACCACTTAATAAGTGTTTCCTTTTCAGATTAAATATGTTTTTAGCTCTTTTCCACAGTTTTTTTTTTTAACATGTTTTATTAACTATTTGCTCTTTTATAAATTTGGCTGTCATGGAATCAAAGTTCAACGATTTGACCTTTGAAAAATTGAACTCTGCGGTCTCTACCAAATTACTCAGATTACTTTTGCGTCCCAATTGTTTTTGTTTTGTTTTTTTTTTTTGCTTTTAAATTAAACGATATATCAAAATTTGAATAGTGCAGATTTAACTATAAATATGGCAAACCACTTATAATTCAATGGCTCTAAGTTTTTTTTTTCAAAAATAAACAATTATAAACAGAACGACTCATAGAAATCTATCTATATTCTTTTTTTTTTCATTTTTAATATACTTTTATAGAAATGTTTCTGTTATGTCACGAAAACTATTTTCTTTACGTCACAAGCGTAACGCTCATACATTAATTCCATAGCTAATATGACATACTGCTCCAACGGGTCACGGGTAGTCTAGTATATATATATATATATATATATATATATATATATATATATATATATATATATATATACACGAGTATTTAAAATTTTAAATTTTGTTATTACTCAACTACATCTTCAAACTGGACATTATTTTGAATATCCTTTTATTTGCATCTGTATATATTTTTTATATGATCCTCCAACCATTACTTTAGAACTCAGAAGCTTTCAATTTTTGTTCTTCACAGTAATGTTATACAAAATTTCTTTGCTAACCTTACCATAACATAGTATTTATTCCTGTGTCTACTTGTATACATTTTTACATTACTTTGTAATCTTACAAAAGAAACGTTGCTAGTCTTTCTCTGCTCTATCGTTATTTCCACAGAAAGTGATTAACTGAGCTTTAATATAGTTTTCTCTTTCTAAGACATTCACAGCAAGAACTCGTTTTCTCCCTAATGCAGCTTCTTGCAACGAACTTAACATGTGGGAAATACATTACCATTGAATGTCGCTCTTAAATGTCAATGCGTATGTCTTCAGAACAAATGAGAGCAAGTACTTGTTATAAACCATCCTTATGAGTAACGGAATTTTGTTTATTTCATTCATCATTTCAATCCTTTAATAATATTTTTCATCGTTCCACTAACAATCGAACGGTAATCTGACAATAACCGGTGTCAATGTGATTATGCCGTAGTCATGTTAGCAACAATGAGCCTGGCTAGCAGATTAGGGACCATTTGGAAATAGCAGGCTTTGAATTAGCTCGGCACTGTTTCCAGTCCTCCCGAATTTCTATTAGCCACTAGAATGAAACTATCGACTCAAAAAGAGATTACGCAACTATTGGCACAAAAAAATTCACTCGCAAGTCACAGCATCATCAACGATGTTCGTGGTCTTCATCGGCAACGATGGACGAACAACAACAACAATAACAACAATCTATCCATATCATAAACCCTTGTTTTTGAGCGGCTCTTACTCTAAAAAGAGGAAACTCGTTATGAAAAATGTACTATTTGTGTAACATTAAATCAATAGTGTATATTTCTCCGTTCATATGAAATTTGTATCAATAAGAACTAAAACGTATTATTATTCATCGGACTACTGTTCTCGTCTTGAGTGTGATTTTCCCAACGTTTCTGTCGATGTAACCTCCGACCTTCTGCAGGTGTATCTTGTTGAACTCGGGAATGTTTCTGTCAAACTCGGGAATTTGGACGGAAATTCGAGCGGTTAATACGTATAACCAATCCTCATCTAAAAAATTCAGAAACGTCACAATAAGAACTAAATAAGGTTAACAATTTTGAATCTGGTCACTAGTAAAATGGGTAACCAAGTGCTTTATTGTTTGTATTGTTTCCACGTCTGGATTTCTCCTTACCACTTGAATTAAGTGTGCCGACCCAGGAAATGTGCGGTTAGTGATTGCACAAAAGTATCTTAACAATTATACAATTATACATTACAGGAGATATCCATTGTCTCTCATAATGGAAGGGACATCATGATGCCACTTCTCTGCATGCCTCAATTCTTATTTGTTTTCTTTTTTGTCTGGTCTTCGCTTTATAACAGAATTTTAACTTTATCGAAGTTTTTAATCAAGTTAACTATTTGGCACATTCCAACCTAATGAGGACTCATAGCATACAATTTTCATGAAGTTGTACATATTCTTCTTGTGTTGCAGTCATTTGATGTCATTTTTTTAAGTCCCAAAGCGAACAATATCAATAATTAAAAGGTTACCTGTTCTATAACATATAAGATTAAATCAAAACAAAAAAAAAAACAATAATTCAATTTCCGAGATAAGAGCAGCTGCCCGGGAGCGAGACCTTATTTATTAAGGTTTTGTTTTTGTTGTTTGTTTGCTTTTGTTTTGTTTTGTTTTTTTTGTTTTTTACTTATTCTGTATGCTAGACAAAGTGCAATCAAAATAGGAATAATACAGTATCATCAATGCTAATGAGTATAAGTACAGAGCAGATATGTTCAAAAACAGTGTAGCCCGAGGAAAATGTGATTGTTGTTTTGTACTGGTTTTATACAAGAAAATCTACGCGCCTTTGCTCGACGTAGAAAACGATAGCTAATCATCAAAAAGTGATCAATATACAAAGAATAGCAGGTATTTCTTCTCTTTGTTTTATGACTAGTAACACATAAAATGAAATGTCCGAAAATAAAAACGGCTTTGCGCCACTTTTATGTCCTTTTACCCAGAATAAATCTCGATATAATCATAATAAACTTGATAGACTTCTTGTTCCGATTTTGATAAAAAAAATATATTTCATCATTTTGATACTAGATGTCTAAAATGTATGGCTTTACTTAAGGGGTCTTAACAAAAATTAAAATTCAGTGAATCTTGCTTAATTTGTGTCTAATGATTATGAATAAAATTCAAAGTAAATCTGAAATATTTTAATCTTCAAATAGGAGATTGTGCCCATATTATACATCTTTAAAAACATTTGTAAATATTCTAAGAAAACTGAAATTTAGAAAATATTTTTTTTTAAATCAAAGGTATTCGAATTTTCATGTAAAACATCTTCCATCTCTCTTGACGGGAATCTAAACTAAATATAGACCAAAATACGAACCCTTACATCAATAGTTATGTTGTAAAATTCATAATGATTGGTTAATTAGTTTAGCAGTGAATCATGAACATACAAGTATATGAGCATATAAACAGACCTAACTTTATATGAATAGAAATTATCGAATTTCTAAATGAATTACGTTACTTAGATGAAAATTCATTTCAAATGTTTCTGCTACATTTCCGAAATTCTTGAAGATAGGTTATTTATTTTTAATTTTGTTCTTTTTTTTTTAATTTTTCTTCAATAAAAGTTTCACCTTGTTATTTTCGCTAGTAAATTTTTTTTGAGAGATCAGAAACGAATTTTCACAGATGCTAACTTCAATTGTTTTCCTCTCTATATCAAGAGTTATTCAAATGATGAACACAGCAAAGTCGATTGAATGTTATGACGTAGTCTTTTATGTCTGTTGATATCGCTTATGTGAAGTTTCTTTCTCCTAATTTTTTATTTTGCAAATCTTTATTTTTTAGACACACATCCACCAGTTATGAGTGAATGTTTATGTTTGTGAATCGACTTTATTGTGAAAACGACAAATACTCTTAATGTAGGTCACCTTTGATGTACGAATAATGAATAAGTTTTATCTACCTTCATATATATATATATTTAAAATGTAATTATCCATTGACACGTGTTTCGTCGTCTACGACTCATCAGATTGGCTGTATCTAGCGAGATTCGAAATCGGGATCCAACGGTAATGAGCCTAAACCCTTACCCCTGGACCATCTCGCCAACTGTCTGGATATATCGCGATTTATTTAGATGTTGTTTTGTTTTGGTTTTAGCGATATGTTTTGAATGAATTCAACCATTTACGAAAGTGCATTTTTACCTAAATGCGAGTTGGGAATAATTTTCCCTTATAACCAATTTGGTACCCCCACATGGGGAGCGGTATATATATTATTTTTGAAGCTAGCAAAGAATACATCTTTAACAAAACAAAGTTATTAAAACTAAAATAGCTCAGCACTGTTAAAAATAGTAATTAAATATATTAAATCAAAGATAATGAATAAAAGTTACATACAACTTTATTATATCATCAGATAAATAAGGAAATAATAAGAAAAAAAGACCTCTTCAGACCACAGCATTTCGAAGCTCATAAAAGAGGAGAAGAGTCAGGATTATAAAAAAATACAATATAGGTTAAATCTCCCTTATATATATTTATTTTTGTGTATATATATATATATATATATATATATATATATATATATATATATATATATATATATATATATATATATATACGTGGTTTTGTTGATTTTTTTAACGATATTAAGTTTTATGTCTCCGCCTCAGAGAACCGGTGTTTTTCTTATAAAGTCGCCCATTTTTTTATTTGGATGTATTTATTTATTTATTTATTTATTTAAAACAGTAATCTACGCACACGCGTGTTTCGGAGCTCTACTCCTCATCAGCGCAGCTTGACTGTTGGTAGGATTCGAACCTTGGACCTTATGTATTTCAGTCCAGCGCCCTACTCCCCTACGTTATGATGCCATAGACGATTTTACTGCTTCGTTTTTATCGTTCATCTGTTTACGTGGTTTTGTTGATTTTTTAAACGATATTAAGGCGAAGGCGAGGCGGAGACATAAACCTTAATATCGTTTAAAAAATAAACAATCATATATATATATATATATATATATATATATATATATATATATATATATATATATATACGTAGTGTAAATATGTTCGTGATCCTAAGCAGTTAGAATTCGCCTTTTTATTTAAAAATCCTAGAAATCATTTTTATTAATGCTTGAAACCTTCTCTTTGCAAACAAAAAGGAAATCTTTTAGGACTTAATATAATTTCTTATGTTATTCTTTCCCTGTTTATTTATTTATTTTTTTTATATTTTTCTCTCCCGCCATATTCATGACAATTTTATTTTTAATCGTATTTTTCCTCGATTTAGCTCTGTTGATCGAGGAACGACACCCGGTTAATCAGGCCTTTTTTAGTTTTTAGCTTTTTTAAATCCATCATGTTAATTGGTCTTTATTCAGCCATTATAAAATTTTGTATCTCAAAAAGAATATCAATATATATATTCCTATAGTTTGTATTTTGATGTATTGATATTCATATTAAGAACCGTTTTTTTCTATTTACAATTTTCTTATATATGGATCGTAGAATTGCATTAACTAGCAAAAGTCTAGCTGATTTGCATATTCTTTTAAATATTAATTTTAATTAATTCCTTATTAGTTTTTCTTCGGTTTTCTCATGGAATAATCATCTTTAGTTAACTATTATGTATAATTACAGTAATGCAGATATTCTACATGATTTATGCTTGCAGAATATTTGCGTTAAACGCTTATGTTCATGATCCTTTCATATATATTTACGTATACGTATATATTTTTGTTTAAAATATTTTGCCTACAAAACTCCTTCTAGAGGTTTTGGTCTACAGACATGAAACGTCATATATAAGATAATGGAACTCATGCCAAACTTTATGTTTGGGTTTTAGCCCAGGAAAATCGGTACAAAAGTCTGAAAATTAAAAAATAATGAAATTTGCCAGGTAAATGTCGACGCTGGCATTACGAATATGCATGAATTACGTAGTAGCTATTAGTTTATGTTTTAATTTTTATCATTATAACAAACATGTCTTCATAGCTCAGGCATTAACAGCAGAGGAATAAATAACTCGAAGACTAAACGTTTTAGTTTCGATTCTCGGTGGTGGCGCACGAGTATTTATTTATTTATTTATTTTTACTTTTTTAAGTCATCAATATATATTGGGTCCAATATAATATATTAATAAATACAAGGTCTGCATTAATCAAAATATTGTATTTCAGCATATTTTTCGACCGGGCAATGCTGGGCGCACTGCTAGTATATATATAAAATATTCTGAAAATATATATGGCAATTAAGGGATATAGTATTTTTCGCGTTTCATCCTCGTGAGAATTCGTAAGACTATATATATATATATATATATATATATATATATATATATATATATATATATATATATATACTATATATACGAACAAACAGTTAATAAAACATGTTAAAAAAACACATTGAAAAGAGTTACAAATATATTTAATCTGAAAAGGAAACACTAGATAAGTGTATAGTCATATAGTCCTTAATCCGCGGAATTTCGAAGAAATACTTTTTCCTTCTCATTAGAGGGTAGGAATTAGCAAAATGCGGGATCGGATTTTGTATGCAAAAGTATTTGATGAAACAACGAGTAAGTCAAAAATCTTACTTGATAACAAAAAAAGTGAAGCAGAGGGAATATGGTGAAGAAAAAGGTGATTACACATGAATGGATAGTCTGGTGGAACATAAATAATCCAGTGACGGTAAAATCCAAGTATATAACTTCAAGAAAGTTATTTTATTTTATTTATATATATATATATATATATATATATATATATATATATATATATATATATATATCATTCAAACACGGTAGTGTTTTAATATATGGTTAAGTGGCAGTTTTAGTCATTTAGAACTGCTTCCAAGCTTCTCCGTTCACTCATTTTTCGATCAAATTTCAAACAATTATTTCACTTTCTCAGCCATATTGTGAAAAAATTCAATTTTCGTTCAGTAAAATAAAAGTTATGATGAATTTACTGATGTTCAAAATCGTAAAATAACGTAAGGAGGGAGTGTCGTTTTTTTCTGGTTTCCATAGCAACCACGTCGAAAATATAAGACTGAATTTTAAAAAATAATAAGTGAATTTACTGGAAGCCTGCAAAAATCATACATTACAATAGATAAATGCGAGCACGAAAAGTGATATGGTTAAGCTTAAACTGGAAAAGAAAGGGCAAGGTATTCTAGTAAAAAATATGATAAATTTATAACTTAATATATTGCAGCATTTAGATTTTTTTAATTCTATTTAATAGTATATAATCAATTCTTAATGCTGCAATATATTACGTTATAAATTTATTAAATTGTTACTAGAATATCTTGTCCTTTTCTTTTCCATGTTTAAGCTTAACCATATTACTTTTCACGCTCGCATTTTTTCTATTGTAATATACATATATGTGTGTTACGAAAGTACAATACAACATGGTACCGTTGGTTTTAGATTAATAATAAACAAATGATCATATCCCGTAAACTCTCTTCAGCCGATTTAGTGGAGTTTGCATGGAAAATGGCGAATCTGCGGTCACTTATTTTTCAGCTTGATTTTTCTTTCTTTTTGTACGACTAATCCAGCCTGTTTCCCGGAATAATGAAAGTCATTAACTGAAATAAATTTCATGTCAAATAATAAAAGACGACGAGATAATCGTAACGAGACTAGTCTGGAATCGATAACAAAGAATAATCACCTCGCCGATTTCGGCAACCGCGATAAATCTACGACAAGGATAACGGCAACGTATCACTAATAAAACAATCTTGAAAATTATTAATAATAAATTGACAGTAAGCTAAGATTATGATTATTATCGGTGAGTAGACAGCGTCCGGCCGTGCATGCTAACAAATAATAAATTTGGCTCAGTCCAAGTCAAACCCTCGATTAAATTTTGATAAGCTTGATAGCTTGAATCAATCGGTATTTCATTAAGAGCCAAATTGTTGAGTAATTGCGAGTAAGATTATATATATATATATATATATATATATATATATATATATATATATATTAAGTAATGTGATTGATAATTTAAAATATATATATATATTAAGTAATGTGATTGATAATTTAAAATTTAAAAATCAAATTATAATTAAATTAAAAATCCGTTTCATAAGAAGGAACAACAACAAAATCAATTATCTGTACGATCGTTTCGGAAAACAATGCTTTTTATTGTGGTAGACATCAAGTTACGTACAATAATTATTACATATAGTTTTTTAATAAGCAAGGTCTCCTCGTCAGCAAATTTTGAAGGGTTTTTATTAAATTTAAAAGACACCATAAATAGCATTGTTTTCCGAAACGATCGTACAGATAATTGATTTTGTTGTTGTTCTTTCTTATGAAACGGATTTTTAATTTAATTATAATTTGATTTTTAAATTTTAAATTATCAATCACATTACTTAATATTGAATTAGCTCTAGGATATTTACCTATCGAGCTTATTATATATATAAATTACAACGAGCACTTTCTCTTTCCTGTATTTTAATTAAACTAGTAATTTCACTGTTACATTGAAATACACTCAGCTCTTTAGACTATTGTTCTTATCTCCTTTAAATTATATATATATATATATATATATATATATAGAGAGAGAGAGAGAGAGTAATTTATAAAATATATATGGCAATTAAGCTACACTGAATATTCTGCGTTTCATCCAACTATAGGATCCGTCAGGCTTATGCGCGAATTCTGTCGTTGCTTCTTGTTTTTATATATGTTGAGGATTTCTAGTTGGCCAATCAGCTTTCTAGTATCCACCGCGCCCCTTCCTATCAGCCAATGGGCATGCAAACAAAGAATCTGTTTTAGAGCTAGGTTAGTGGTTTTAGAGATGATAATTAAGGCACATAATAACAAAATACTAAATGAAAACAATGTAAACAACAACAAAATAAACAATAAAAAAGTAGACACCAGGACAGAAATAAAACCAACACTAGCAGAAATAATAATAATAATAATAATAATAATAATAATAATAATAATAATAATAATAATAACAAACCAACCCCGGACAAGAACAACCATACCATAAATAAAAATACTAATAACGAACAAGATAAATGCAATTGTAGACACCGCACACTTTGCCCAGTCCAAAACAAATGTCTAACAAAAAGCGTAGTTTATCAAGCAACAATATTTGCGAAAGAAAACCCGAATAACAAGAAATATTACATAGGCATGACTTCCTTAGATTTCAAAACCCGATACTATGACCACAAAAGCACATTCAAAAATAAAAAAACACCGTATAAAAACAACACTAGCGAATAAATACTGGGAACTCAAAGAAAGCGGACATTCGCCGGTAGTCGAATGGAAAATAATGAGACAAGCTACCACATGCAGACATTTAGACGACCCATGTAAATTATGCCTCCATGAAAAATTTTCTATCCTGTATTTTAAAGAACCTCAAAATCTATTAAACTGTAGGCGGGAAATAGCAAACAACTGTGTTCACAAAATAAAACTTACTCTAGGATAGCGATACAAAATAGCTTTAAAACTAACAATAACAATAGAAAACAAACAAATAAATAAATTAAATAAACATGAATATACATAAACGATCACACACATATATGTATATATATATATGTGTATATATATGTGCATTATTGTGTACACATAGGTATGTTTATATGTATATAAAAAAGGAGAACGGCCACCTAAAACCACTAACCTAGCTCTAAAACAGATCCTTTGTTTGATAAAATGCATGCCCATTTATAAATTACTAACTAGCTCTACCTACGTATTGAGCACTTTTGAAGTAAATACTTAAAGTTTACGCATAAATCTATACTTTCGTATATTAAATTTATGTGAATAAATGAAGTAGGTATATATATATATATATATATATATATATATATATATATATAAGAACCAACAGTTAATAAAACATGTTAAAAACACTTTGAAAAAGAGTTAAAAACATATTTTATCTGAAAAGGAAACACTAGATAAGTGGATAGTCCTTAATCCGCGGAGTTTCGAAGAAATACTTTCTTTCTCATCAGAGGGTAGGAATTAGTAAAATGCGGAATCGGATTTTGCATACAAAAGTATTTGATGAAACTGCAATTAAGTCAAAGATCTTACTTGATAACAAAAAGTGAATCAGAGGGAATATGGTGAAGAAAAAGGTGATTACACGTGAATGGATAGTCTGGTGAAAGGTAAATAATCCGATGACGGTAAAATCCAAAAATATAAATCCAAGAAAGTTAATTAAATTTCCATTCGCACAAGTAAAATCCAAGGAAATCACTTAATTGGTAGATGGTCCAAAATAATCCAAAAGGCCGAAATCCATGGAATAATTCACAAATATGTACAAGAAAAAGGAGAAAATTCCAATAATATTAATAAAAGAAAAATAAGATATGCGTTTCACACGGCTGCCGAGACATAATGTAATTAAGAAAGATCAGGGAAGAAAAAGAGAAAAAAGTCAGTTAAGAAAAAGAAAGAAAAATTAAATGGTGATAGAATTAAATATAAAATAGAAAAGCGAATGTCAAAATGACCCAGACAAAATGATGTTAAAAGGCTCGAAAAATATAGGGCAAAAAATAGGGCAACTGAAATGTACAGGTTATTACTTAAGAAAATGCAAGCAAGAGTTATAAAAAGACATTAAATGGAAAAAATAAATGAATAAATAAATAATAAATAAAAAAATATTAAATAAAAATTTTTTAAAAAATTAAGGGGAGAGGATGGCCGGTATCTGCAAATTTCGGATAAAGCAAGCAACTATGTAAGTAAATGCATATAGTAAAATATAAGTAAATATACATACATGTAGGTAGATTGATATATTTGATAGACAGGAATATTTAAAGACTAAAACGTAAATTGCAGATAAAAAATCGGCCAAGCGCAGAATAAATAAAGAATTAAAATAAAGGATTATTAATTTATAAAGTATTAAGAAAGTATGTAGAAAAAACGATAAAGTTAAAGAAAAATTATACATCTATCTGAAAGGTTAAAGTAATAACTATGTAATTTCAAAATTACCATAATTAAATTTGGACTTATGTTTACAGAAAGAGATCAGTTCGTTTTTAGAATTTATTATATTGTTACTTTGAGGGGAAGTAATTATAGTTATAGCTTCGGTTGTGCAGAGGCGACATGACTTAGAGCCTGGAGTATAAGACTTAACTTTTTTATGGTAGTCCATTTGATTGAGAAAGGGGTTATTATTAGAGTAAAGTTTTTTAATTAAAGTGGTTAGAGAAGTTCCTTGATTATTCTATTAGAAATAAAATGAGAACGACGAAATAGTATAATATGGTAAATAGTAATGAAATATGTGTACATCATATGAGAGTGAATCGTAAGGTTAGTATATATGTAGGTAATTTTTAAAAAATATAGGCCTCTGTGAAATAATTGGGGTCACTAAAGAAGAGGAAATAATAAAAAAGGAAGAAAAATAGGGAAAATATAAGAGAACGTGGAGAAAGAAGGGGAGGAGATAGAACAGTAAAATCAGGATACGGAAATACATATATAAATAGATGATTACGTATTTTTTTTATTCCTGGGCAACGGCGAGTTTCTTATTTTTGCTTCCCTTTAATAATATAATTAAACCGATATTTACTTAAGTATATTCCCGGGCAACGCCGAGTTTCTTGTATTCTCCTTATAAGCAATCATATACCCCATTGAAAATGTAATATTGTATTCTTGCACACCTATTTAGGGTATTGAACCCTGACTCCTAAATAATGCAGAGTGCCTTTTCTAGTATACAATATTATAACGAAATTCGTGAAATATCTCTCCCGAGTAACATAGCAATTAAAAACACCTGTTCTATGTAGGATTGATATCTATAGGATATTGATTAATCCCGAGCAACGTCAACTAAATACGCCAAGCTCTATCTATGATATTGAGCACTTTGATTTATTTATATCACTTACCGAAAGTAATACTGTATTATTACTAGGGCTATGACAACAGCATATTCTTTTCATTGTTTTGATTCTTATCCATTGATATCTTATATGTTTTTATGTAGAGTGATGTGGTTCTCGGTTTATTAATTGTGTCTGTGTCGGATATATACTCGAGAGTCAAAACAATGAAAAGAATATGCTGTTGTCATAGCGCTAATTATTACTATTATAGCTCCCGGATAACACAGAATTAACAAAAGACAGAGATTTTTTTCTCTCTTGAGAAACACAGCGTTTAAACACACTTGCTCTCTCTATGATATTGAGCATTCTTAAATTAATATATATAACTTCCCAAGTGTAAAATTGCAATCTTACCTTTTTTTTTCTATTTAGAGCGCTACTGAGATCATACAAATAAATTACTGATGTCTGTAAAACACTTCTAAAACCTTCGTTCTGAGTCTCTTGCCATCGCCTACCTAGTCCAAAGAGAAGCTTCGCAAACGTTAAATAACTTTGAAAGAAGATTCCAAGCATCATGGCTAAAAGTGCTATGTGTAATCAATTTTAAGTGACAGTCTCCTGAAGATTGAAGGTTCAATTCGCAACATGGGTAAACCTAAGAACAAAATTATGAATTAATTTTTTTTTACAAAGAAGTCACCACTTATGATAAAGGTTAATGAATTTAAGGTGGTAGTTTAGTAATCGTTAATGATGCAGATAATAAAGACTCTTACTTGTTTATGGTTGATGAATGCGAACAAATCTATTTCTACGGATTAAATAAACAGTTCCGTTCGAAATTCTGTACAGATATTTGAGTACAACATAAAGATAATCGAGTTTGATAACATGTATCTGAAGAAGATCGAAGGTTACACCGGCTGCAACGTGGTAATAACATCCAATGTAAAAATAATATTCCAAATAATACATACAATGTAAAAATTTCAAAAAGTAAATTTAAACAACTTAATACACGTAAATGCAGTTAATTTAAAACAGGATTACGTTAATTTTTTTTTTAATGTTTTAGTGATTTTCGGAAATTAATCTTTTTGGCCTTTATAGAAGATGTAACTGTCGCTAATGCTGATTTGTGCGTCGAGAGTTTCTGTTGCATTCAATTTCAAGTCATGACTTCAAACTCGTGAGCAGGATACACAGAAAACAAATAAAACTCGAAAACATGTTCAGCTAGAGTTATAACTTGTCAAAATAAACACGGCTTTAGAATTAGCTTAAAATATATGAGCTTTCTTTTCGTGATCTTCGGATATTAATCGATTGATTTTTATTTGTTGCTTCGTGATCAAATACTTTTCAGATTATTCCAGGCATCTCTGTGTGAAATTTCGAATTTGGTCGGTCGCACGGTCTATCAACTTTGAAACAATATTTTATGTCATCACTAAAACGTCTGGAATGAATGGTTATATTTTTAGAGTAGATTTTCTTTGTGCATGTGTATGTGTATATATCCATCGTCGTGCTACAAATGTATCCGCATATGTATTGACTATCAAAGAATGCTTATTCGTCTTATTTGAATTTTTAGACTACTGTTCTCATCTTGAGTGTTATGTTTGGTCGATGTAACTTCCGACCTTCTTCAGGGATATCTTCTTGAACTCGGGAATCTTTCTGTTGAGCTCGGAATTTCGAAATTTAATCCACTGGAGTAACATGCTATTGTTTCATCAGTCATGACCTAAGTAATTCGTAATTATATTTTGAGTATCGTCCGCATTGAGAATTAAATCTTCAACCTCCAGAAGAATGTAACTTGTAACTGAACCCAACCATATACTGTATCCGTTACGCTACGACGTAACGGATGAACTACTTGGAAAGATTAGTAAAGCATGCTACTCTCGTGGATTAAATCAAGAGTTCCATTAATAATTTCGTGTACCCGAATTTGACAGGAAGATTCAAGCCTTCGATAAGATACAAGTGAAGAAAGTCCAAAACGTTGTGAAAATAAGTCAATATGAGACCAATAGTTCGAATAATCGAGATAATACGAATTATCAACAAGTGAAGCATGCATGGTCCCCCCCCCCTGAGTGCACAGTGAACGAGGCATAAAAAAATGACAAAGTTCAGCATTTGCCCCCCCCATTTAGCCCCAAAAGTCTCCAGGAGACGTCAAATCATGGTGAAAATGAACCAACGGTACAGTTGTAGGCCTTAACGTATGTACATTTGAGTTGTGCACCATGTAAAAAAAAAAAAAAAGAAATTAGTTAGTCCATCATTTGTCCCTCTCATTTAGCTCCAAAAGTCCCCAAGGCCTTAACATATTTAAATTTGAGTTCAGCACCATGCAAAATTGCTAAATAGACATACACAGATGATTTTGGATAAATATGGTAAAACAGAACCAAAAATGGAGTGCTTTTATTAACCTTTAAAGAGCCCCTGGGGCACACCCAAGAGTTATCGCAAAGTATAGACAAACAAAAGTATATACAAATAAGTCAGTTACGACTTTATAAAAATCCAAAACATCATTTTTTTTTTTTTTAATAAACATAAAAGTGTCAATTTTAGCCATTTTAATCCGAAAGGCACCGCTAGGCGGGCAACCAGAGTTTTTCTGGAAAATCCATTCTGGTGCTTTTTACTCATATCATGTTTAATGTTTGTGCAAAATTTTTAAAAATTCCAAGGCGTAGTTATTGAGAAAAGTGCGGACAGACGAACGGACAAGGGTGAATTTACAGGTTCACCCTCCTTTTGTCGAAGGAACCAAAAAATTAAAAACATGAAGAACGTTCGCATATGTAAAATCTTTGGAACAGTACATTTTATAAAAAGAAAATTAAAAACATGAAGAACGTTCGCATATGTAAAATCTTTGGAACAGTACATTTTATAAAAAAAAAATTAAAAACATGAAGAACGTTCGCATATGTAAAATCTTTGGAACAGTACATTTTATAAAAAGAAAATTAAAAACATGAAGAACGTTCGCATATGTAAAATCTTTGGAACAGTACATTTTATAAAAAAAAAATTAAAAACATGAAGAACGTTCGCATATGTAAAATCTTTGGAACAGTACATTTTATAAAAAAAAAAATTAAAAACATGAAGAACGTTCGCATATGTAAAATCTTTGGAACAGTACATTTTATAAAAAAAAAATTAAAAACATGAAGAACGTTGGCATATGTAAAATCTTTGGAACAGTACATTTTATAAAAAAAAATTTTAAAAACATTACGACTCGATTTGAAGTATGTCGAACATGATGATACTGCACCTGAATCGAGTGTGGGGAATAGTCTTGACTTAATTTATCGTCACCATAGAAGAGCAAGTATTTGCTTGACCCTTAGAGATTCGATATGAGAAAGAACAGGTACACGTTGAAACGAAAGCATTTATACATATCGACTACGTCTGACCAGCGTAATTTGCCATTTATAAAAGACAGGGTTAATGGTATTCGATGGAATATGGTACAACACTGAAAAGGCTAATATAATTGAACGATAACAATCAGTATTGAAAACTGTATTGTTGGAGAACAGTTTGCTACGTGATTAAGATGATGGATGCGCATTAAGAATAAGATGTCATCAGAGAAAAGCATATAACGTAACAAAGTTCCAATGACGAGCAAATTATTTCTATTAACAGAAACATCTTTCCCTATATTTTATCTCTTCATAGAATCAACTAGAAAAGTGTAAATAGCTGGAAAAAAAAAGTTTAAAATAATGAGGAAAACTATGACAGCTTCCAACGGGAACGAAGCAGGAAACATAATTACAATTGTTAATCTACGATAATATGTGTCATTACTGTGAAGAATATGTCCATTACAATAAATGATTGGACCATTCAAACTTTTCATTTTATGTAGTTTATTATAGAAAATATTTCAATATAAGAACTAACTTTTCAAATATCTATATAGTCACCACCATTCTCAATACACTTTTGTCGGTTTCTTGCCTCGGTTATAAAAGTTCGGAGCGCGCTTTGTCACTGACATCTCCGTTGCCACTCTCAAATCGACGAATTCGCCTTCTCACTCTACTGGCATCAACTGCATCGGCTTCGTAATCGTTTAACAGACGCCGGTAAATGTTGATCGATTCAATTGTTTCTGTATGAAGGAATTCAATGGAGCATCCCTATTTCTGTCGTACGTTTATGACAGGGGTTGCTTTCTTAGAGTCTCATACTGTCAATATTTGCGACAGAGAGATGAACTTTCTGCTCATGAATGCGTAAGTTCAGTCATCATAACAATGTAATTTGTAATACCCTATGAACCATCGGGGCGAAATAAAAAATAGGAGGTACTACTTTTGAAACGTCCCTCGTGTGTTCGGTTTTAATTTTATGAAGAAAAAGTAGTTGGATGTTCAATTTTACTTCTACTGGGTGTAAGTACAACTTTTTAATCTAACTCTAGATATATAATAATTATTCATATGCTTCAGTTTTTCAATATAGTCAGCATTCCCGTGCTGCGTTTTGGGTTATATTAGTTTTCCTGTTCCTCTTTTGTACCAGGAATCCTGTTTATATTTATGTAGAAAACGTCCGTAAACGGGAGCTAACTCGTGGTCAAAGTAAAACTGGTATCAGAACCGTTTTCAAAACATATGTTAATTAACTAACAAAAAAGTAAAAAAAATATTTTGGAGTAAAATTTCAACATTCGAAAACCTAACTCATATCATTTTATGCTCGATATCAATTTTTGCACTTTACGTATACTTAATATCATATATATTATTCACTTTAATTTATTTATTGAAAACTTCAACACTTCCTGTGTGCAAGCTATAGACCATACAGCAATGGATGTATTATTTATACTTAACATATTTCTTATTTAGGAAACATCAGGTAATCCTTGTTGTTATGCTTACACGAGCATGTGCTCGGGTGTAGAAAAGCCATTTTAATTTTGAATTTGTTTACGCATTTTTAAATATATACAGTAAAAAAAATAACATTTTAGTTGCAAGGTAGACAACTCCCATCCATTCTTTAATTGCATTTTTAATTTATTTCCTTTTATATTATATGAATATCATTATAAAACAGCTTAGGAATTATTCGTCACGCGACCTTTTTTGTCGTCAAAATTTTAATGTTTTAAGATATTAGTTTATTTCTTTTCATGGCAATTTTCAAGATGTGAAGTGCGTTTAAAAACACAGGAAACATTTTCTTTGTTAAAAGAATTATGAAGAAAAGTATTACATTTATCAGAAGTTTATTAAGCTGTTTTATTACAGACGTGAGTCGATATTTATTTGTACGGGATTATCTAAAATTGTTTCAAATCGGATCGGATTAAGAATTTTATCCTATTCAATTAATCGTAGCGAAATACGTTATTATATTGACAATAACATATATGATGATATTATTATATTGGCAATAACATATGAATAGACACGCATGCGAATTTGCTCATCGGATACAAAATTGGTTTGTCATCTTCCAATCTGACAAGATAAGTCTATCTATCTATCTATATATATATATATATATATATATATATATATATATATATATATATATATATATATGTATGTATATATTATTATTATTATTACTATTATTATTATTATTATTATTATTATTATTTCATGCATCCACATAAAATGTTATAAGGAGATATAATATTTTATGTATCGAGTTTAAGTATTTACTTCAAGAGTACTCCGCTCGTGAGTAGAACCAGATGGTAAGTTATGAAACATATATATGGCAACATATAAACGCAGAAAATTCTGTATAGCTTAATTTCAGTATATATTTTCATAACTTACTATATTTATATAGACAGACAGATAGATATACTCCTTTAAATGTGTTTATTTTTTGTATTTATATTCATATAAAAAATCTTTTTGTGCATTTATATCCATATAAAAAATCATTTTGTGTGTTTATATCCATATAAAAAATCTTTTTGTGTATTTATATCCACATAAAATATCTTTTTTGTGTATATATATCCATATAAAACTCTTTTTTGTGTATTTATATTCATATAAAAATTCTATTTTGTGTATTTATATTCATATATAAAATCTTTTTGTGTATTTATATCCATATAAAAAAAATCTTTTTTGTGTATTCATATCCATATTAAAAATCTTTTTTGTGTATTTATATCCATATAGAAAGTCTTCTTTGTATTTATATTTATATAAAAAATCTTTTTTGTATTTATATCCATATAAAAAATCTTTTTTGTGTATTTATATCAACATACTCAATCTTTTTGTGTATTTATATCCATATAAAAAATCTTTTTTGTATTTATATCAATATAAAAAATCTTTTTTGTATTTATATCCATATAAAAAATCTATTTTGTGTACTTATATCCATATTAAAAATCTTTTTTGTCTATTTATATCCATATAAAAACTCTTTTTTGTATATTTATATCATATAAAAAATTTTTCTATTTATATCAATCTAAAAAATCTTTTTTGTGTATTTATATCCACATACACTATCTTTTTTGTGTATTTATATCCACATAACAATCTTTTTTGTATACTTATATCAATATAAAAATCTTTTTTTGTATTTATATACACATAAAAATATTTTTTGTATATTTATATCCACATAAAAAACTCTTTTGTATTTATATCCATATAAAAATCTTTTTTGTATTTATATTCATATAAAAAATCTTTTCTGTGTATTTATATCCATATTAAATATCTTTTTTGTGTATTTATATCCACATAAAATATCTTTTTATTTTATTTATATCCATATAAAAAAGCTTTTTGTGTATTTATATCCATATAAAAAACTCTTTTTTTTGTATTTATATTCATATAAAAAATCTTTTTTGTGAATTTATATCCATATAAAAAAAATTTTTTGTATTTATATCCATACAAAAAATCTTTTTGTGTATTTATATCCATATAAAAAAATGTTTGTATATATATATCCATATAAAAAATTTTTTGGTATTTATATCCATATAAAAAATCTTTCTGTATTTATATTCATAAAAAAATCTTTTTTGTGTATTTATATCCATATAAAAATCTTTTTTGTGTATTTATATCCATAAAAAATCTTTTTCCTGTATTTATATCAAAATAAAAAATAGTTTTTCGCATTTATATCCATATAAAAATCTTTTTTTTTTGTATTTATATCCATATAAAAAATCTTTGTTGTGTATTTATATCCGTATAAAAAAAAATTTTTTTTGTATTTATATCCATATAAAAATCTTTTTTTGTATTAATATCCATATAAAAAACCTTTGTTTTTGCGTATTTATATTCATATAATAAATCTTTTTTGTGTATTTATATCCATATTAAAAATCTTTTTTGTGTATTTATATCCATAAAAACATCTTTTTTGTGTATTTATATCCATATAAAAAGCTTTTTTGTGTATTTATATCATATAAAACATCCTTTTGTATATTTATATCATATAAAAATCTTTTTTTGTATTTATATCCATATATAAAATCTTTTTTTGTATTTATATCCACATACACAATCTTTTTTTGTGTATTTATATCCACATAACCATCTTTTTTGTATATTTATATCCATATAATAAAACTTTTTTTATTTATATCCACAGAATAAATCTTTTTTTATTTATATCCACATAAATATCTCTTTTGTATTTATATCCATATAAAAATCTTTTTTGTATATTTATATCATATAAAAAATTATTTGTGTATTTATATCCATATAAAAAATCTTTTTTGTGTATTTATATCCATATAAAATTTTTTGTTGTGTATTTATATGCAGATAAAAAATCTTTTTTGTGTATTTATATCTCCATAAAAATGTTTTTGTGTATTTATATCCACATAAAATATCTTTTTTTATATTTATATCCATATAAAAAATCTTTTTTGTGTATTTATATCCATATAAAAAATCTTTTTTTTATTTATATCCATATACCAAATAGTTTTTTGTATTTATATCCATATAAAAAAATCTTGTTTGTGTATTTGTATCCGCATAAAAAATCTTTTTTGTGTATCTATATCCATATGAAAAATCTTTTTTGTGTATTTATATTCATATAAAAAATCTTTTCTGTGTATTTATATCCACATAAAATTCTTTTTTATAAATTAATATCTAGATAAAAAATCTTTTTTTGTATTTATATCCATATAAAAGATTATTTTTGTGTATTTATATCCATATTAAAAATCTTTTTTGTGTATTTGTATCTATATGAAAAAATCTTTTTTGTATTTATATCCATATAAAAAAATCTTTTTTAGTATTTATATCCATATAGAAAATCTGTTTTAGTATTTATATTCATATAAAAGATCTTTTTTGTATTTATATCCATAGAAAAAATTTTTTTTGTATTTATATTTACATAAAAAATCTTTTTGTATATTTATATCCACATAAAAATCTCTTGTCTATTTATATCAATGTAAAAATCTTTTTTGTATATGTATATCATATAAAAAATCTTTTTGTATTTATATTCATATAAAAAATATTTTCTGTGTATTTATATACATATAAAACATCCTTTTTGTGTATGTATATCCATATAAAAAATCTTTTTTGTGTATTTATATTCACATAAAAAACTTTTTGTGTATTTATATCCACATAAAATACCTTTTTTATTTATATCCATATAAAAAATCTTTTTTTGTATTTATATCCATATAAAAAAATCTTTTTTTGTATTTATATTGATATAAACAATCTTTTTTGTGAATTTATATCCATATAAAAAATCTTTTTTGTGTATTTTAATCCATATGAAATCTTTTTGTGTATTTATATCCATATAAAAATTTTTTTGGTATTTATATCCATATAAAAAATCTTTTATGTGTATTTATATTCATATAAAATCTTGTTTGTGTATTCATATCCGTATAAAAAATCTTTTTTTTGTATTATATCCATATAGAATATCTTTTTTTGTATTAATATCAATACAAAAATCTTTTTTGTATCTATATCCACATAAAAAATCTTTTTGTATATTTATATCCACATAAAAATCTCTTTTGTATTTATATCCATATAAAAATTATTTTTGTATATTTATATCATATAAAAAATCTTTTATGTATGTATATTCATATAAAAAATCTTTTCTGTGTATTTATATACATATAAATAATCTGTTTCGTGTATTTATATCCATAAAAAAATCTTTTTTGTCTATTTATATCCATATAAAAAATTTTCTTTTTTGTATTTATATTCATAAAAAAATCTTTTTTGTCTATTTATATTATATAAAACATCTTTTTGTATATTTATATCATATAAAAAATCTTTTTTGTATTTATATCCATATAAAAATCTTTTTTGTGTATTTATATTACATACACAATCTATTTTGTGTATTTATATCCACATAAAAATCTTTTTTGTATAATTATATCCATATAAAAAATCTGTTTTGTATTTATATCCACATAAAAAAATTTATTTTGTATATTCATATCCACATAAAAATCTCTTTTGGATTTATATCCATATAAAAATCTTTTTTGTATATTTATATCATATAAAAATAATTTTTTGTATTTATATTCATATAAATAATCTTTTTTGTGTATTTATATACATATAAAAAATCTTTTTTGTCTATTTATATCCACATAAAAATCTTTTTTGTGTATTTAAATCCACATAAAATATCTTTTTTTTTGTATTTATATCCATATAAAAAATCTTTTTTGTGTATTTATATCCATATAAAAAATCTTTTTTGTATGTATATCCATATATAAAATAGTTTGTCGTATTCATATCCATATAAAAAATCTTGTTTGTGTATTTATATCCATATAAAAAAATAATTTTTGTGTATTTATATCCATATAAAAAATAGTTTTTCGTATTTATATCCATATAAAAAATCTTGTTTGTGTATTTGTATCCATATAAAAAATCTTTTTTGTGTATTTATATTCATATAAAAAATCTTTTTTGTGTATTTATATCCATATAAAATTCTTTTTTGTGTATTTATATCCATATAAAAATCTTTTTTGTGTATTTATATTCATATAAAAAATCTTTTCTGTGTATTTATATCCATATAAAAATCTTTTTTGTGTATTTATATCCACATAATAATCTTTTTTTATAAATGTATATCCATATAAAAAACTTTTTTGTATTTATATCCATATAAAAAATCTTTTTTGTGTATTTTTATCTATATAAAAAAATCTTTTTTTGTATTTATATCCATATAAAAAATCTTGTTTGTGTATTTGTATCCATATAAAAAAATCTTTTTAGTGTATTTATATCCATATAAAAGATCTTTTTTGTGTATTTATATCCATATAAAATATCTTGTTTGTGTATTTATATCCATATAAAAATCTTTTTTTTGTATTTATATCCATATAAAAAATCTTTTTTGTGTATTTATATCCATATAAAAAATCTCTTTTTATATTCATGTCCATATAAAAATTCTTTTTTTTTGCTTATTTAAAAAGAAAATACAACTTCATCTATATGTGTTGTGGAATTGCATTCATCTGCAAAAGATCTAGCTAATTTGCGTATTTTTTAAACATTCATTTTAATTAATTCCCTATTACTTTTCTTCGACTTTCTTATGGGGTAATCATCTTCAGTTAAATATTACGGGTAATTATATTCATGCAGATATTCGACATGATTTATACTTGCGTAAAAGTTATAGGTTACACAAACCTATTTCTATATATGTTTATGTATGTGTATATATTTTTGTTTAAAAAACACTGCCTACCAAACTCCTTAACTCTTTGGTCTACAGAAATGAAACTTAATATACAGGGTATTCGAACCTATGCGAAACTCTATATTTAGGTTTTATCGAGGAAAATCAGTGCAAAAGTGTGAAAATAAAAAAGAAATTTGCCATGGGACACTCGAACGACGGCATTACGAATTTGCATGCGTAACGTAATAGCTATTAGTTCATGTTTAAATTTTTAGCCTTGCAGAAACCATCTCTTAATATAAAAGGTATTGACGTCAAAGAAGAAAGTAAATCGTTAGTTTTTGTTTCGATACTCCGTGGAGGCGAACAGATAATTTTTTTTTAACTTTTTAAATCATTATTATATATTCGGTTCAATATAATCTAGACTCCTATAAATCTGGGTTTTTGTGTATTGATATTCATAATAAAAACTCTTTTTTATTCATTTATTTAAAACGAAAATGCAACTTTCTTATATATGGGCCGTGGAATTGCAGTCATTAGCAAAAGATCTAGCTAATTTGCATATTCTTTTAAACATTCATTTCAATTAATCACCTATTAGTTTTTTTTTGGTTTTCTCATGGGATGATCATTTTTAGGTAACTATTACGTATAATTATATTAATGCAGATATTCTACATGGTTTATACTTGTGCAATATTTGCGTAAATAGTTTATAGTAAACACAAAACTCTTTCCATATATATTTTTGTTTAAAAAAATTTGCCTACGAAACCCCTCCTTAAGTTTTTGGTCTACAGACATGAACATTCATATATAAGGTATTTGAACCAATGCGAAACTTTATATTTGGGTTTTAGCCTAGGAAAATCGGTACAAAAGTGTGGAAATTTAAAAAAAAAATGGAATTTGCATGATGAAGATCGAACGCCGGCATTACGAATATGCATGTAGTTATTAGTTCATGTTATAATTTTTAGACTTGCAGCAAACATTTCTTCATAACTCAGTCATTAACGGCAGAGGAAAAAAAATGAATCGTAAAGCTAAACGTTTTGACTTCGATTCTCGGTGGTGGCACACGAGTCATTTTTTTTTAAAACTTTTTAAATCATTAATATATATTGGGACGATATAATATAATTATAAATATGAATTCTACATGAATAAAAAGCGTATTTTACGACCATGCAATGCCGGGCGGCCTGATAGTATATATATATATTGTTTTTAGAATATAATTATCCACTGACACGTGTTTCGTTGTCTACGACTCATCAGAATAGCTGAATCTAGCGGGATTCGAAATTGGCACCCTATGGAAAGAAGCCTAAACTTCTACCACTAGGCTATCTCGCACGATTTTCGGGTACATGGCGATTTACGTAGATTCTATTTATTTGTCTTTGTTTTTGCGATACATTTTTGAATGAATTCAATTATTTATACGGAAGCATTTTTACCTAAATGTGAGTTGGGAATAATTTAGGGTACTCATTTGAGAAAAGGAAAAAATATTCAAATAGGAATTTGATTATATTGGATGGTACTATTATATATTGGATCGTTGCAAAACATCAAAGGAAAAATAATATTTTCTTTGTTTAGATAATACCTGTTTCCTCGGCTAAGTATTTTATATTCACCCTCATTTCTCAGACTCATCCATTTCTACTGAGTTAAATATTTTAAGGACATTTATGTTTAAATATGCTTTGTGCTAAGACTCAATTAATAGTTTCATGTGATATAAAAAGAGAGAAAGGACATTATTCCTTCTATTGATCTTTCTTCTTTCATTCAACCCCTTTCTAACCCGTTGGTTGTTGTCTGCATACTATTTTGAAATCATTAATTCTTATGGTGTAATACAATACTGTGTATATATAAACATATATATATATATATATATATATATATATATATATATAACTACTTAATTAACTCACATAAATTTAATATACGAAAGTATAGATTTATGCGTAAAATTTAAGTATTTACTTCAAAAGTGCTCAATACGTAAGTAGAGCTAGTTAGTAATTTATAAAATATATATGGCGATTAAGCTACACTGAATATTCCGCGTTTCATCCACTCTAGGACTCTTCAGGCTTATGCGCGAATTATGTGGTTGTTTATCGTTTTTATATAAAACGATAAACAACCACATAATTCGTGCATAAGCCTGAAGAGTCCTAGAGTGGATGAAACGCGGAATATTCAGTGTAGCTTAATCGCCATATATATTTTATAAATTACTATATATATAAATATATATATAAATATATATATATATAATTCTCGATGTTA
>NC_136485.1:105639639-105649639 GCF_053919585.1 Euprymna scolopes
GAAACGGAAGAAAGAGTTGTGGGACATGTCCAGTTACATTAGACAATGGAACAAAGAATTGCAGACCAAGCGAAACTCATTCTCAAAAGTAGTTAGCTTTAAAATCTAGAATGGAAATACAATAGAATACAAATGATGGAAAAGACATAGAAGCACCCCTCACTCGAACCCTAAACATAAAAACTCCAGATGTAGAAGGCCTGCAAAACTCATAGAAAAAAAAACATGTAAACCGAGATCTATAAAATAAAGGAACTTAACTCGAATGAAGCAGTTGTAATAAAGAATAATATACAACTTACGAACGAAGAATAATACAAAACTCCCATTCTTAAGGAACCAAAAGTGGAAGAAATTTAAAGCAGAAACAGAGAAAGTAAATAAGCTCCTCCCATACATTCCAACAGATACTATTGCAGGCTTAAACTAGTTAATTTACTCATGGTGTCAGGACAGTATGAAGTTTAAAGTAAAACAAAAAAAAAGGCGAATAAAGAAAATGGATCGACTAACCTGGATGGAAATTGAGGCTGGAAATCCAGATCAACAAATTTTAAAAAAAGAAGTCAAAGCGATAAACAAGATGAAAGTGACTAGAATATGATGAAAAAGGTGAAATGCGACTAGCAGGGAGAGACTTAACACGAAACAGGAAGAATTGAAGCAAACAAATGGCGGCAAAAGAAGGGAGAAAATGATGCCTACAAACAAAGAAAAAGAGTAACAGATGACCTACTATATATATACCAAAGGATCCTGAAAGAAGGTAATAAGTAGAAAACTTCAAGGAAATTGGCCGCTTTGCCCACGAACTAGATACGTAATCCTGGTAATTGAATTCTAGTAAGCAATAAAAAAAATATTTTAAAAAGGCTGTTTTTCTTTGAGTTATGTCTTAGTTTATTTATCCAATTATTTTTCTTTCTACACTTGCCCCCGTCACCCTCAAATACTATTGTTAACATTTATTATTGGAATTTATTCTTATGGTACTACCAACCAAACAGAGATGAAGGCATGAGGTTATAGCTACAAATATGTGGTAGTTCTGAAAGCAGACACAATCAAAGCAACAGAAATGAAAGAGAAATTTTGAACGGAATTAAAAGAACAAAAAACTCCTCGAAACAATGAAATTTTAAGGAAAAACCTCGAATGTGGAAACCAACCCACATAAATTACGAATGCTAATTAGACACACAGAAGTTACAATAAAAATAAACTGAAGTCACAGAAAGAACACTACTACCTAAAGCCAAGGGAACTATATCTTATAAACAGCCCGCTACCCACAAAGGGCTGATACCACACAAAATAGCTGTGAAAATATTAAAGAGGATAGAAAAGTCCGAGGAGGAAGTGTACTAACTAGACCTCACTTGGAAAAGTTCGGATAGTTTTGCGACCTTCAGAGGGCTTATTCCAATCTAAATTTATGAGATTACCAATGATCATTACCAGCGAGAAATAAGTGTTGATTATTGCGATAACGCAAAATAATTTGTTATGGTTATAAAAACAGTTAGAGAATACTGAAAAGGCGTGAAAACCTCCTGTCACTCAGATCTCCAGGTAACACAACAGGTTATTGTCGGTGAAACTTCCAGGTAACACCCCTGATTATTGTCAGTAGAAACTCCAAGTAACACCACAGGTTATTGTCAGTGCAGACTCCAGGTAACATCACCAGTTATTGTCAGTGAGAATTTTGGTTATTGTCACGTAGTGAGTTAGCTCAGATAGATAGATAGATAGATAGATAGATAGATAGATAGATAGATAGATAGATAGATAGACTTAATTTCTCTTTCAAAATACATTTGTGATCTTAAGAACAGACAGCATTCATATTCTACAAAATGGCCAATTCTTAAAAAAAGCAGAAATTTATGAACCGAAATATAAGTTTTGCAATTTCTGTATAACAAAAGCATCATCTAATATCAAAATTAGAAATAATTTACTTAATGTAAAATCTATTACGAAAATTAAAACTAATTTACTTAATGTAAAATCGGACATATTTAATCCTTTTTGCACGAACAAAAATATAAATAAAAATAATTTAAATTAAATTAAAGCTGCTTGAACAATATAAACTATACTAAATTAGAAAATTGCAGAAAAATTATGAATTATTTTTAATATGCACTTATATATGTGTGTGTGTGTGTGTGTGTGTGTGTGTGTGTGTGTGTGTGTGTGTGTGTGTGTGTGTGTGTGTGTGTGTGTGTGCGTGTGTGTGTGTGTGTGGTTAGTAATACATTAATATAAATTATTCCCTCATATATTGGAAGAATATAAAGACATGAAAAATATAAGAAACAGTATTTTATATTTTAAACATTATTGAATCCAATATATGAATAAATGAACATATACACATACCTAACTTCGTATTCATGCATTCCCTAAGTGTCGAAATTTACAAAACGAATAATGTGTCTTTGTAACATTCCTGATTACCGGGGGTATATGCTCAAAAATTCATAATAATAATTTCATTAGTTTAGAAGTTTAGCATCTATAATCATCTATCTATCTATCTATCTATCTATTAGTGATGATACGATTCCAATATTTTCCCGATTTCCATACAATTACCGATTCTGTTCAAAATTCCCGATTCCAATACAATTATCGATTCCGATTCCAATACTTTATATACCTCTCAATATTTAATTAAAGAGTTGCTATTTTTCCGATCAACGTAAAAACACATGTTAAATGAGCAGATATGTTGCAAGATGATCTATACATTTTAAAATTAATGAATATTTACTATTTTATCATTACTACCAGAACAGGAAGTTTTGTTTTAAACAAAATGAAACAAAAATACAATTAAAACAATTGTTTTTATCATCGGAAAATAGGCAGAGAATTTTCCGATACCTATTCCGATACCCACAAAAGTTCCGATTTTTCGATTCCTCATTTCAAATACGATTAATCCTCCCAAGACACACACACACACACACACATATATATATATATATATATATATATATATATATACTAGACTAGACTACACGTGACTCGTTGGGTCAGTATATATTATGGCTAACTATGGAATAGTGGGTATATTAATTATGGCAAAAATATGCGGGTTTGCATGTACAATAATAGCCACAACTTTTAACATAAAGAATTGCATTGCTCAATATCCGAAAAACTACTTATTTGCGGAAAATTTAAATGTGATAGTCGTTTTCAGCATAATCGAAAACCTTCAAAAGTCGTCATTTTAACGGAAAATGTAAAGGTTGAAACCAAAACTTCTATTTTTATATTTGCTTTAAAAATATGCTATATTATTCACAGTGTTGGTTATTCGAACCTTAAAATTTGTCTGACGTCATTTCCGTCAAATATTTTATGTAAACAAAGAAGCGCGACTCTTAACAAAAGTACTTGTCACAAGCCAAAGCTGTAACCTTTGCCGGTGTTGTTGGATATGTCGTCACTGATCTGAGAGAAATAACTCTATTTTACTAAGACATTAGCATACAGAGAAAACCCACTTTTGGGCCACTTTATCTCCCTATTTCGCATGTTTCTTTTTTTTTCTCTCATTAGTTCCTGTGAAAAAAAAACTTATTTTAATTTTTATTCAAAAGAAACAAAAAGAAGCTGATACTTGAACGTTGTTTCATGCAAACACTTCAATTTATCTCTTCCCAATATCAGCTTATTTTTTGCTATTAATGTTTTTGTAATGTTAAATGTTATGTGTTTGTTTTAGCGTCTCAAATGAATGAAAAAATTATTTAAAGAAGTTTTAAACTGTCAAAAAATGAAAATGAAACTAAGATTTTTTTTATTAAAGAATCGTACTAAAACCTTTTGTGGCATTCCTGAAGAATCCCGGATTGGATTCGAATTATTGTTTCTCTTAAATAAAATTGTTTGAAAACGATTCCAACTTGCAATGAAAATACAAATAAAATTTGTAAAATGCCTAAGAAAAAAGGCAAAAGGGATTTAGTTTGTTTTTATTTAAATATTTTAAACGCAGAAATACTGTTGATTAAAAAAATGCTTTCGTGGATTTGCTTTTATGTAACTACGCATGCGCAGAATTTTTCAAACAGGAAGCTGTAGACCGCAAACTCGATTTCAACGCCTAAGCAAGACAATTTGAGTTTATAATATACTAGAAGGAGGGAGTATATATTTTTGGCGTAGTTTCTCTTAAAAATCTACCGAAAATTAATTAATTATTAATCAATACCAAATTTTCACCGATTATTAAGTGAAGAATGAACTTTATAACGGTGTTCTTTTTTTATAATCGATATTTATATGTATTTTTTCTTATTTATTTGTGTTTACAAGTATGCTTACAATAATCAGCCGAAACTAAACAAAATATATTGCATTGTGGAGAGGGTGAGGATTATAGATAAAAAAGCACTTGTGCACGTATCAGATTTTAAGGTTGAAAATCCGAATTTTGAATGTGTTTAATTTTCCATCTTTTGTATTTGGAAGTGTACAATTTGTTGAATATGTTAATAATTATTATTATCTTTCACATTCAAAAAAATTTTCTGTATTTTTACGAAAAACAATACTTTAAAATCTTTAAAAAATAACTAATTTTTTTAGTGATTCCAATAAATAGGAAATGCATTGAAGAATCGATACCAAAAAAGAAAGAAATCAATAAATATTTGCGCATTTTGCTAAAAATACAATACTTTCTCTTGACAATTTGTTGTTACGTGATATTACCTCAGCTATGGTAGACCATAAGGCCTACAAACAGTTGTTCGTATTATAAACTGTTGTCATCTTCCCCTTTTCCAAAAGTACGTCAAATTCTTATGAAAGACTTTTTCACAAATTATGGGATAAAAAAAATGAGGGGAAACTAATTTAATATGGTTTATGGGAAAAAAACAGTTTTATATGGTTTATGGGACAAGTATATGGTTCACAAGTTACAAAAGGGAAAATGATTGTAATCATGAACTTAAAAATGCATTAAATTTGTGAAAATAAAAGAATTTACGGTTGATGTAAAACAAAAATATCAAAAAGCAAAGCCGTTAAAATCTTATAGAAATTAGTGTGAAGGAAAAATATAAAGCGAAAATAACATAATATTCAAGGTATTTCAACATAAATGGTGTTTGGAATAATAATTTAATCCAATTGTTTAAAAAGGGGTATTTTCCTGCTTGGATACATTAAAAAATATTTTAAGAGTAGAGGTAAATACTGTTTTAGGCTAAGATCAAAGTGTACTATCTGTTCTGATGCTACACTTAACCTATCCTTTCCTCGTCCAATGAAGGAGAAATCTTTCTATTTTTGTTCTTATCCAGAATGCCCCATTTTGGGGAGTATGATTTTCTCCACATCGAAAAACTGATCTTGTATCTAATTCTGCCCTCCTGGGGAGGCAAGTAAATAGAAACATTATTGGTTTCTGATGATGCTGTGACTTGGGCTTGATTTAGTTTAAAGTGTGGGGGACGTGCATTTACCACACTCCCTCGTCCAGAAACACTTGGTCTTGATGGCAAAACAGGGTCAAGACAACCAAGCGTGATACTAGATGCAGGAGTTGTCTCCAACATGTAAATTCCCAAAATGGACAGCCATCTGATACTCATCGTTGCTTAACATCTGGGGTTGTGTAGGCAACAAATATATATGTGTGTGTGTGTGTGTGTGTGTGTGTGTGTGTGTGTGTGTGTGTGCGTGCGTGCGTGCGTGCGTGCGTGTGTGTGTGTGTTTCGCTTATGGAAGAAAAAGGTTTTACAGAATTATTGGCAGAAATATTTTTTGTATAAGACAATTCCAGCCAAATAAAACTGTTCAATATACTAGATATAACAAATAAAAAATTGTAGGTTTTATATTTAAATTTTTTTTTTCAGTAAATAAAGAATTTTGAAAAGAAATGTATTATTTGAACAAGGAATACACGACATTAAAAATTATTTCCTTAATCCATGGATTTTCGATGTAAGGCATCAAAGGAATGTCATTAGCAAAATATTTATTATGGATATACAATAATTTTGCTTTTTAACACATATGTTGCATAGGGGATTTCATATTGGGGAGACGGCACTGATGAGGGGGATATGGGAGTGAGAAGTGACATTCACAACATTTTACAGTCTGTGGTTTCTTATAACATATATCGTAGGAGGGGATAAAGATTGATCAGTTCTTTAACACCGAAGGGGGCAGTCATTACTTATGATAGGGAAGGGGACACATTTCTTAGATAGAGAGGAGACACATTACTTAGATACCTTATACACAAAGTTCATTAATAACGATTAGTTCACATTATCTTCAATTTGGGAGAAAGATGGCACAAGACGCAGTTACATGATTAAAACTTCCTTCCTCGCTTCCAAAGGGAGAACCTCCTCTGATTCGATCCAGACTTGACTCTGGACTACGTCTCTCTCTATCTGTCTCCAACTCTGTCTCTCGTCTGTCTAACTCATCCTCATTATGATTTGAATTCCTGTCGTAAAAATACAATTACATTTAAGACAATTTACAACATCATAAAAACATTTCCAAAATACATTATACATTTAACTACGATTTACACAAAACTTTGATCAACTTTTTTCCCTAAAAAAAAATGTCTGTTACAACAACAAAATCCGTCAAACAAAATTGTCCTTTTTCTTTTCGAAAAACACACACACACACACACATTAAAAGCTGAAAAGTTCAACTATGAACAGAAAAATGCTTTTCATTTCTGCATCTTCTTTTACAATTTAAAGTACATTTCAGTTTTGATACATGTCACAAAATGTTTATTGACTAAACAATTTTGCTCTGATCCACATTTTCAACAATAAATTATGACACAGGATGAGAGGGGACAGTCATTACTTAGATGGAGAGGGGGACACATTACTTAGATGAGTTATACACAATGTTCATTATAACGATGGGAGAGACAAAGTTCATTAAGATGAGAGAACACATTATTTCACATTACCTTCAGTTACAAAATATGATGTGTCCCTTTATTACATCTGACCGGCCGCAATGATGTTGACATTCAGGAATTTAAAGTCGACTATATGATTAAAACTTTCTAACCATTCGCTTCCAAAGGAGGGGGGCTCTTCTGACCAATGTCAGCTCTGTCTCCCGTCTCTCTCCCGTCCGTCCAACTCATCTTCGCTCTAGCTCCTATATATAGAATTCATTTCTGCCATGACGTCATACGCATGTCCAAAAACGTGCATGACCCACGTGGCCTGAACCTGCGTGCTTCGCACATGTCTGCAAACAAGAATTCTTACTAACCTATTTTTCGACCTAACGTTTTTTTTCAATATGTTTTTAATTTTCTATAGTTCGTTCTTCTAACTGACCTTATTTTAATTGCATTTTCATAAAAGAATTGAACAATCAACATATCTAAACTATTTTATGTGAAAACTGAACAATCGAAATTCTATATTCCATTTCTGACCCTATTTCTGAACCTTACTTACGAGGCTCGAATTTCGGTCTATCTAATCTCATTTTTACTCATCTAATGTTTTTCTTACTTAAGAGAAAAGGGGGCCTTTTCTTGTAACACATACATTGAAAATAAATTAACTTTTTGTTTTTTTAAGATTCCAACATTGAAGTTAAAATTGTTGGAATCTTTAACCAGTAATTCATTTCTATTCCAGGGACACCACTCGAATCGGGTGCCTGAATTGCATATCCTTTTTATTGTTTAATCCATTTTCTGGTTGTCCTTTTCTGTTTTGTTTTGTTTTTAATTTTAAGTATGTTCTTTTATATTTCAGTCGTGTTCATTGGTACTATTCGTTTTATCCTCTTGCATTACTCCTGACTCCAATTTCCCCCATTCTTTATTCATAGTTTTCCGAGATCGTTCCTAGTTCTCTTAAGATCATTGGTGTCATCTTGACTTTCTTTATCTTCCATGTCCGTTTTTGCTCTCTGATCAGTTTCGTGTACTTGCTTCGTTTCTTAGTCTCCTATATATTCACTAGTCTGCTAAAACGGTGAAATCTACAATATGACTGGACATTCTTTCTTATTAAATATAACATCCGGTGTCCTTACTTGGGTAGGTTTATCTGCTAGTATCTCTATTTTATAAAGGATCTTATGATTTTCGCTATCAAGTACTGCTGCAGGTTTGTGTTTTTACCATTTGTCAGAGTATTCAAGATGCAATTGCTTGAATAGTTTCTTGAATACTACATTCTGCACCTGTTCATGTTTGTTCTTATACTCTTTTGAATCTAGTTTTCTGCATTTAATTACTATGTGGCTTATCGTTTCGTATCTTTGTCCACATAGTTTACATATGTCGTTTAATTGTGTTTTGCCGATCTTAGCTTAAATATAATACTTCTAATCGCGTTATTTTGTGCGGCTGTTAGTAGTGATTGACTTTCTCTGTTTAGGTGATCTTTCTGTAGCCATGTTTTTCGTGAGTTTTATCTTTTGTTGTCCTTATGAATCGTCTATGCAGCTGTTCCTTTTCTCGTCTTATCTCTTGCCTCTCTGTTCTCTGTCTTGTTCATCTTTACAGTGTTTCTTTCTGTGTTCTACATTATGTATTTTTCTAATTCTTTTTTATGTCATGGACACAGTCTTCTGCACGAGCCAGTCCTCATCTTTAGTCTTTCCTTTTCACGTGAAGTCTGTCAGCACCATCTTTTGGTGTAGTGCATTGTGCATGGTGATAGATGTTCTAGTCTTTTGGTCTAGATATCCTCAGTGTTTCTTTGGTCTTTGGTCCAACCTATGAACGATCCAGAGTACTTTATTAGTCTCACTAGTGATACTGCCCAAGTGTTTATTCATTTTATTATGTTCCTCTATATAATTAAGTCCCTGTAAGTTTGCTTGTTTTTCTAGGGTATACTTTTCCAATTATCTATTTTATTTCTGTTGGTTTGATTTTGTCTGCTTTCAGAACTCCCAAATATTTTTAGGTGTCATATTCGCTTAGTGTCCTTATATCCACTTGATTGTGCAGTTCCATTCCCTCCACTGCCTCTAGGTTTCTCCTTTATTATAACTAGCAATGCGCACTTTTCCCTTCCAATTTCTCTTTTGATATCCTGGCTGAAGATTCTGGTTGTGTATATTAGCGTTTCTGGTTTCTTCTTGTTTCTTGCGAAAAGATTCAGGTCGTCCATATATATTAGGTGGTTCACTTTTCCATCTGTATTAATGAACTTGTACCCGGTCTGTCATTTCCTTAGTATATTGTTAAGCGGCGTAATGGCTATGATGAACAGTAGTTGTGATAAGGAATCTTCTTGAAAGAATTTTTTTTGTATTTTATCTCAGTTATTCATAGTCCTCCAGCTGTCAGTTTAGATCTCCATTTTCTCATTGCTTTTTCAATCAAATTTATAATGTTTTATACATATATTTTGTACATACTCCAGTACTCTATTATATATGCTTGCGGGATTATGCTGTGCTTATTTTTGCACTCAATCCATGCCATGGCTATGTTATTTTTCTACTTTTTACATACTTAAAGACATTTTGATCTATGTATGCAAGGTATGAGAAGAGCGACAAGACCACGATAGAAAGCATTTCTTTTATGTATTTCAGACATTCGTTATTTCAACAATTTGAAGAAGGGACAGAAAAAAAAATTGGTGAGGAAACAATGAAGACTACGCTAAGAAAAATAGCAAACTAGAGTTTTAGGAAAACCAATGTAGCCATTATTATCTATTCACTCTTTCTCGATGACTAGTGCAGATAACTTTGCCTTATCGCAAAAGTCAGTTACCTTTGATCTTCTTGGGGTTAGGGTGGTAAAAATCTCCCCAAGTCCCTAGTGCTGTTAGTACTTTTCGAGTGAAGGTCTGGTAAGTGATTTATCTCCTCGCTTCTTCAAAACCATTCACAATTCTTTTGTGTGGCGCCATCCGATGTAGATGCCACATATTTTAGTAAGTTTAAGTTTAATTGCTTCCCTGTTGTCGTATTTTATTTTAAATTTTAA
>NC_136485.1:105654639-105669639 GCF_053919585.1 Euprymna scolopes
GACAGCATTCACAAAACCCTCAAACAGATATTAAAACAACTGCAGCATGAGCTCATCCTCAACACAATATACAATACGCTTCCACTTAGTGCACACAAATGCACAGGTGTAAATGTGGGTGCGTTACTCATCCCCTCTCTCACAACCCTTATATACTATATATGGGATTATGTTTTTATTATTATTATTATTATTATTATTATTATTATTATTATTATTATTATTATTATTATTTGTGCTAATGTTATTACTATTATTTAACTCCTTATTTAAGCCTTGCAATGTATCTAATTTTATTTCCAACATTACATTAATTATTCACCTCTGATTTCTTTAACTGACATATGGGGCTTTCAATTTTTGTGATGCCGTCTAATTTAAAAACAATGCTTTTCCCGTATATCTGTCATTTTATGTATGTATATATGTATGTATGTATGTATGTATGTATGCATACAAGTGTGCATGTGTGTGGGAGAAGAAAGAGAGAGACATATGGACACACAGACGGACAGAGAAACGTTATATATTAAATAGTCCGAAATCTAAGAGGTTTTCACTGATATTTTACTATGTTTGAACAAAAATAGAAATAAATTAAGTGAATAAAAATGAAAATAAAGAAGAACATTCTTCGTCTACTTTTTAAAACATTATATGTGTGTATATATCAATTAATGAGAGACACTCAAATCTACAGTAAGCGGTTGAAAAAAATAAATAAATGTGTGTGGGGGGTGCGTGTAGAAAATCCTGACAGTTCACCCCGTCCCACATTTAGAACCATAATAAATGTATGATTTCAATGGGAAGCATCAGCTTTGGTCAGAAATTTCCACTTATCTTTTCGGCCTATGTCTGTTCTATCAGTCTCCAGATGTATGTGTACGAACGTCTATAAACATGTGTGTGCGTATGCTGTGTGTACGAGTACGTGTAGAAGTATATGTGGTAGTGTGCGGGTGTACATGCATGTACGTTTACATATGCGAATGTGTACGTTGGCTGCATGAATATCCAATAAAACATTTTATGAAAGACTTGGTTTTGAATAGAGGCCACACGAGTTGCTGGTCATTCCAAGTAAAAATTATTGGGAGGGTCATATTCAGATATATCTTAACCTCATTGGCTCTAACATGATGGGTTTATTTCTTCTCCCGACCGGTCGTGGTTTTCTGAGTCAAGAATTCAAAGCTTAACATTCTAAGTTTCAAAAGTGACCGTCTCGCTTCTAGACGTTCGAATCCCAACTGCCGACTATCGTCTGTCGTCCTCAAACTCCCTCTGACTCTCCCTCAGTTTCTCCTTGCTTAACTCTAAAGTTTCTAACTATATCGAGAACTTCCGATTTTCCATGACGTCATACACATGTTAAAACATGTGTCTTCTTTCACGTGTTCTGGAAATGCGTGTCCAAAACTTTTTCCTTTGTTTACAAAAGGAATTTCAACCTATACTCCCAGTAACCTATATTTCCAATATGTTAAAAACATGTTTATTAAATTATCTTGTAGTTGCATTCTTTCAATTGAATTTTCATAACAGAATTGACAATGCACATTCTTTTCTTAAAACTATTTTATCTCTAAGCTTAACAATGGTTTGTTTTACATTCCATTTGCTAATTCTCTATCGTAATCTATTTCTAAACCTAAATTACGAGGTTCGAATTTCGTCTATTCTATTTCATTTTCATTTTAACTAAATCTCTCTTTTTTTTATACTTACATGAAAAGGGGACAGCCCTTATCATGTAACAGTGTTTCGTGTGTGAGAAGAGGGTCATTTAATTTTCGAATCATATTTTCGAGGATTTCTTTCATCTACTAATCATATATATATATATATATATATATATATATATATATATAAGACTTTAAGTGCGTTAAAGGTAGGTTTTAACATAATTATTAACTAGACGGTATTAATCCGTTAAAAAAACGGGCAAAATTTATAACGCGTTAGCGTTATAGCGATTTAGAATGAGTGCTTTATATTAAGTTGATTGTTGAATATAGTTAAATTTCTGTTCATTTTTGCATTAAATGTTAATCCCTCTTAATACTTATTAATCTCTAACTGTGCATCGAACGGAGTCGTTTATATTTAGTTCGTTGCACGTTATCGTAACAAAAATCCATACAAAATTTCAGTCAGACCAGTCTTGTAACCTTACACACGTTTTACACACGCGCGTTGACTTCCCGTTACGGTCGTTACGTCTCTAAAGTGATTATCTTTTTTAACGTACTTTCCTTTCTTTTTATAGTCTTTTTTCCTAGCAGTGACGTCATTTCAGACACGGCTCGGTATTTGCATATAGCTACCATACGCGCTCTGTTACAGTTTCCAAGAAAAAGTAAAACTTAAATACTAATTTCTATTGATCTCCAACTGTGTATTGGACAGATACCATAATACTTAGTTTGTTGCACCTTATTTTAGCAAAAGGTCATACAAAATTTCAGTCATATAGGCCCAGTATTTTCCAAGAAAAGTGGAACAGACAGACAGAAGAGAAATATAATATATGTTGGCTTTTGTTTGCAGATATGCAGCATTTGAGAGGTTTCATGGCCATTGTCAAGTTGCACTGAGCTGAGACTTTTCTTGCTCAACAAAGCGATTATTGACTCAACTCACGTCTGAAAAGTTGCTCGCTTCTTATAAGTTAAGACTTATTCTTGAGTTAAATTATCCCATTTAACATTTTTCTCAAGCAAAATGTAATCTCGGATTTTCAATTAACTGAACAAATGTCTTTTTTATTCTTTTTCGGAATATTCTTCTCTTTTTCTTCTTCTACCTCTTATTCCGCTTCTCTTTCTCTTTACTTCTTTCCTGCTAGCTTTGCAAATAACCCCTTTTACATATGATTAAATTCTACAATACACTAAAAATAAATACCAAACTAGATTGAAAGTGAATCAACCAGATCTTCATAATAAAATTGTTATAAATTATGAAATACGTATTCTATACAACATATTATTATTTCAGATTTGCATTAAATTTGATTGATAATTATTTACTATTATTTATTTACATTAAGGTACTCGTGCAGATTTCGAACCGGGCGTATCTAAGCGTCCATTCGGTTTTGAGCGGAACATGGCGTCAACCGCTCGGATTTGCGCGTAATGTGACGTCAGACGCCGATCAGTCAATCACAATGCGAGCAAACGAGCAGACGATTTTCGGATAATTATTAACAGCACTATAAATTTACCAATGTTAGACTAACAACGGCTGATGCCCGAAGAAGTGGTTGTTTTTTTTGGGGGGGTGCTTGTTTTGGGGGGGTTGTTTTTGTTTGTTTGTTATTTTATTTATTGGTCAAAATAAGAAATTTTTTGGTTATTTTTTCGGTCAAAATCGGATCTAAAAAAGATTGCATTCAATGTGACGTTAGATTCATTATTGTTAAGGGAGGCTCCGTAGCGACGTATGTAGCTGGAGATGCACAAATGTTTTCATAACATTTTCTTTAACAAAAAAAAAAGGTTTATCAATGGAACTTTTTTTAAAACCTTTTCTTGTATTTTTCTTTAAAAAAAAACAATTTGCAACAAAACATTATCTATCAAAAATGAAAACAAAAAATAGAAAACATGGTTATGGAAAATCCCCCTGACATAAAAAAGTGTTTGCCATGAAACATTAAATGAATAATAAAACAAAATTACGGTAGATCATTGTTGATTTTTTGTTTGTTTTATTTATTTATCTATTTCTATAATTTCCATTAATTTTACTATTTCTCTGTTTCTGCCGTTGTAAAGATTTGATCATCGGCGACGATAGGCATAATCCGGCAGTTTTTATGTGAGGGGGATGTTCTGGATAAAGCCGTGCGGACACTTAGAATCATCCGGCTCAAAATCTTCACAAAAGAATTTGCATATTTACACAATTCTATACAAAGAGTCTTTACTTTTCACCAAAGAATGTACATTAGATAACGCTATTCGCTAAACTAAATATACATACTCCCATTGCCGGCATAACGATAATGAAACTGCAGAAAATCAATACTGTTTTATAGCAATAACGTATGGATAAAAGGGACGAAACTCTGATACAACGATGGTTTCCACAGTAGTACGTAAGTATGCAAATTAAGCGAAATATATGTAATCCATAACTGTTATCGATATTCAAAAAAGAAAATATTGATATTTATAGTGCTGATTTATTTGGTATTTACATTGTTGAATTAAGAACATTTATTTTCTTTCTTTGTCTGAACTTCTGCCTATGAAATAGGCAGAAGTTCAGACAAAGAATAAAAATAAATTTTCTTAGTTTTTGCGTATAAATAAAAGTGGATATATCAGAAGTTAATTTTTAGAAGTAATCATTAATCCTAATATCAATGAAACATGCATATGCTCCCATAGACATATACTAACGCACATATACATATATGTGTAAATATATATATATGTATATATAAATATTTATATACACACACACAAATATATATATATATATATATATATATATATTGACTGAAATATATACATCGGTTGAAAGTAGAATCAGAAACAAGTCATGTAATAAAAAAGCACTTAATAGATGCCAGAATGTTTCTAGCACATCCCTAATGAATAGTGGATATAAGAACGTCGACATAAAATATGGAAACAGAGGTACTAGCACTGACAGACAAGGAAATCAAAGTAGGAAGATAATATGGTTTACCCGCTTCATAATAATGCTCAAAACAAAACTTCATAATAAATTTCTATGCCTTATGAATAAAAATTTCCCGCCAAGAAATATGCTACACAGGATTTTAACAATAACACATTAAAGTAAGGCTATAACTGCACCAATAATCTAGAACGAATCACAAAAAAACAACAAAATATTGAAGAGATGCGGGTCTACTAGAGGTACTAACGATAATAGAAATGACAATAACTGCAATTGCAAAATACTAGAGGAATACCCATTAGGAAATTAATGTCTTGCCTCTATATCCGCGGGGGAGAAACCAAAATTCGAAAACTTCTACATAGCGAGTAGCTTAATGACGTTTAAAAGTAGGTTTTATGGGCATAGACTTTCTATCAATCATGATAAGTATGAAAATGGCACTTCACTATCGTTTCATTACTGGATATTAATTCGAGACAATGAAACAACAAAAATTTAATTGAAAATTTAATTAGAAAATCTGTATATCACAAAATTCCCCGTTTTTTTTTTCGTTTTTTTCGTTTTTTTTTTTTACTGTCTGACTGAAAATTTAAGATAATTAGATTTAAAGATCGCGAAAAACTATTAAACATTAAACAAAAAACAGGTATAAACAGCAAAAACTTTAAGAACGTCTAGGTATAATTTTGATTCAATATTTGGAGCTTAAAATATCAGTAATCAATCACATAGATTTGGGTAAGGAATGATTGTGAAAATCCTACAAGATAGCGGCGAATGTAATATACTTGGCCGTATGGACTGAAGTTTTTCCAAAGACAAGTGGAATGATAAAAGAACAGGGAATAAAGAGGTGAGTGCAGTGTGTATATGAAGAAATGGTGCGTATGATTTGGTGCGGTATTAAAAAAATTAGACAAATAAGTGTTTAGTTTGGAAAAGAACGAAAATAGAAAGGTAAAGTGATCTTAGTTAAGTTTTATCTCAGAATACTACCGATAATTACCGATAATCGAAACCGTTATTTTAATTCATCTATCATTGATAAAGCCATTTTTCCATGTCATCGCTTAGCAACAATAATAGAACAGCGGGACGTGAACATTCTACTGTGGGTAAGTTGATAGCATGTTTTTGGAGGGTAGAGGGAGTTGGGTGACGTGGTCTATAGGTTCAAACTCCACACGTAAATTTCTTAATTCTTTTTTTCATTAACTGCAAAGAATTTTATAAGACTTTAAAATATACGTGGTTTTTTTGTTGTTGTTGTGCTTGTTGTTGTTTTTTGTTTTGTTTTGTTTTTTGCATGACGTGATCTGTTGGTGTAAACCTCGCAAATAAATTTCTTAATGTTTTTTTTTAATCAAAATATTATATTTAAACATATTTTACGACCTGAAAACACCAGACGGCCTGCAAGTAGAATATATAATGTATATATTGTAAATTTATTAAGCATATATTATTTATTTAAACTTTACGTTTTGATTTCATGCGATATTTATAGAATGCTATTCATACTACATAACATAATGTAATTGTCAAACAGTGAGATTATGTATGAGTGCATATAGCTACAAATATGTTGATGAATATGTCTATATATGTTGATACGTGTTTGGGGATACATGCAATTTGTATGTATAGATGGACATTGATGGGAAGATTTGCATTAGATGACAAAAAAGATGCCAAAGAAAATGAGGAAATATGAGAAAATAAATTATAAATAATTTAAAATAAATAAGAATTGATTTCTACTTATTTCAGATTAAATATTGACTGGAATGTATACATTTGTTTGTAATAAATTAAAACACTGGACAAAATAATGAAGAGCCGATTTGAAACGGAAAAGGGTAACGAGAACTCGAATTTATTCCTCAAAATGTGTATGTGTGTCCGAAACTCTAGATTTTTATGTGTATATACATTCGTGAATGTATACGTACGCTTGAATATCGTGGGATGTGTGAGTTTATGCTTATATATGCATATGCATATATGTGCGGATGTGAGTATAGACACGTGTTTGTGCAAATTTGAATATATGTATGTGTGGTTATATACATGTTTTATGCGTGTATTCGCATGCAATGTTGCGTATACGTATCAGTTATAAACATGATTGTTTTCTGATGAATTTATTTAGAGAAGATGAAACGAAAGCGCGTTGACAAGTGGGAATAGTGGTTGATGTGGTAAGTGCGAAAGGTCTTGGGTGAGTGAGAGGCACAAGTGTAAAGACAAAAATAGTCATAAAGCCACCGAGTCATGTCTTTTTACTGAAAATGGTCATGGTAACCAGAAGAGGGAAAGATAAAAGAAAATATTGGATTGCAAACACAGTTTTAATTTCAAGCTGACCAATGTACACATACACACTTTCCCCTATTTCCCCTCCTCTTTTCTTTATATATTGCCTCTTTAAACTTTTCCTCTCCCTTTTATTTATTATAATTTCATAAAAATTTCGTATAAAAAGAATTGTTTTTTTTTTTTTGGAACATTAGGCCTGATGACGCTGTTTCTCTGAAAAGAGTCGCAGCGAAAACATGTATGCACATATGTAGCTTATAATCTTTGTATGAATAAATATACTATAGTATATGCGCATATATCATCGATAAACGCCCGCACCAAATAGACACTTCTTATCCATATTGCTTCTTGTTCCCTGTGAGGCTTTTATTTCCTCATCAAAGGCCGCTCTATCTAAAACTTTCTTATACGGCTTAAAAATCAATTTCATTTCTGTGAATGCCACTGAAAGCCATGCATTAAAATGAAAGAGAATTTAATGTACATGATGTTGTCGTCTCGTCTAAATGGTAATAAGAATGACTAAGCCAGCAGAATTACTTTAAACGGAAAATATGTTTGCAATAAATTTTTAAAAAGATATACTTTTCCATAAATATAAAATAGGAAATGCGTTTGAAGAGAGCTTGAATGCCTACTAGACACTGTCCTCGATTGTCTAAGGTTTCTCTGTAAAGGGATTTGTCAGGACAACATGGCATGAGGATGTTGTTTCCTACAAGTAAACTAAATATTCAAAACCAGATCAATGTAGATTAGCCATACTAAGGAGATCTTATTTTGGCTGCGAATAGTATGATATTCGCAGCCAAAATAAGACTTCCTTAGTATGGCTAATCTACATTGATTTTTACGATATGTAACACACCTTCTCCGAGTGATGTTACCTCAAGTAACAGCACGAAATTAGATACTCTACCAGACTAGATGAATTCTTGTCCCAGAATCCAGCAAGACCAAGACACTAAAAAGAAAAATATAACATTTTAAAATGGTCAATTAAGGTAAAGGGAACATTGTGTTCTCGACTTTTTTACTTACTCAGTGTTTGAAAAATAAAGAACTTCAAGGGAATATTCGAATATTTATTTATCTCATATAGGGATCAAGTTTTAGCTCAAGAAACGGGGAGGGGCGTCTTCGTTTCTGAGAATATTTACTGAAGTAACGTAAAGTAGGAAAAGTCTTCACGAATCAAAGCAAATACAAGCAGGTTAAAATTATATACAGTATTTTAATTAAGATTGAACTATAATATATCTTAATGTGAATGAGCAGAAAATAACGTGGGTTCTTGATTCATAAAAAAAACGACATAAATGAAAGAGTTTTCTTTTATAAAGAATCTATAAAGATAGTCGAATGCGGCTTAGGAAATGACAATTTATAGGAAGGCATTCCAATTATAGTGCTGAAAAAGCTTTAACCAGAACTAGTTTCCATACTTACAAATCTGTTTAAGCGTTGTCTTAAGGAGAATTGCTTCCCAGCACCCTGGAAAACCTCATCAGTATGTCTCGTATTTAAGAATTCAGGTGATCAGTCATCTACCTCCCATTACAGATAGATGTCACCTGTGCCTCATGCTAAAATCTGTGTTAAATAGAGAAATAGTCAACCACCTCAACAAAAATAAAATTCTCAATGACATGCAATATGGTTTCCGTTTTGCTAGATCTGCAGCAGATGTGCTAACAGTTATATCTCATAGGATTAGCGAATTTCTCAAGGGAGGCTTCCTTTCTAGGCCAATTGCTCTTGACATATCAAACGCCTTTGTAAGAGTATAGGCCAAAGGTCTGCTTCACAAAATCTCCAGCTACGGTATCGCTGGAAATGTCTTTTCAATTATTAAATAATTTCTCTCCGATAGATCCATAAGAATAGTGCTTGATGGGCAGAAATCAGAAGCTCGCGGTATTAATGCTGGAGTCCCTCGGGTGTCCATATTGGGTCCAACTCTATTCCTTAATAATTATCTCCCAAATCACATCCTCAGATCATTCGTAGACATTTATGCTAACGACACTAACCTCTTTGCAACACTTCAAAGGCCGTAAATGACCAAGTTCTTTCTGAATCTCTCTCCTCTGACATTGAGCATGTGGTGAAATGGGGAAAGAAGTGGCTGGTTAATTTTAATGCATCTAAAATCAAGCTTCTATCTTTACATCATCGGCGCTCTGATTCCCGTCTGGCATTCATTGAAACGAATGGCTCTCGCCTTGGAGAGGTTCCATATTTTGACAAGCTTCTGAGTCTGACCTTTACTCCTGATCTGAAATGAAACACGTACATCAAATCTGTTGCTAAGGCTGCTGTAAAAATGATGGGATCATTCTACCGCTCCAGTAAATATCCCACTGCTGATGGAATTCTTTATTACTATAAGAGCCAAGCACGAGCCAAGGATGGAGTACTGTTGCCACATCTTGGCAGGAACTCGTAGAAGCAGCTTATCCTGCCTTGACAGAGTTCTAAATAGACTTCGTGGTCTATTCGGGGTGCCCTTTTCTCTTTCCTGCAACCTATTTCCCACAGAAGAAACGATGCTTTTTCGTTATTTTCATGACAAGTGTTCGTTATGGTCCCTCTTGCCTTACTTTTACGTAAAATGCTCCTCTTGTTGAAACCATTATCAATAATTCCCCTAAACATAGATTCCATGAAGAAAGGTTCTTTATTAGAACTGCGCGCCTGTGGAACTGTCTTCCATTTGCCTGCTTCCCAGCTGACTACAATATGGTCGTCTTCAAGTCCAACGTAAACAAATTCTTGATGAACCGTCCCCTTAAGTATCCAATTTACCAAATTTCCACTACTAACGATTACTACGATATTGTCCCATTAACTAACGTACACTCATTAGCCCTTATCCTCGAGTGGCCTCGGGGCCTTGATAAGTAGTGACTCCTTTGTAAAAAAAAGATATAGAGAGCATAAATCGTTTTACGTATAAATATATATCAATACTAAAAGGAACTCCAGTATAGGGTTTAATGAGATAAATGGGATATCGGTCGAAAGATGAAATATGACATGAGAGGATTAAAAGTAACCATTCTTTTGTTTGTTTGTTTGTTTTTAAATTAGAAGAATGACTGCGGTGAAAAAGAATATTGGCGAATAAGAAATAAAAAAGAAATGTCGCCGAAAGAAAATTAGAAATGAAAGAAAGAGGAGGAGGAGGAAGGAGGAGGAGGAGGAGAAAAAAGAATGAAGAAGATTTGTGATAATAAGAAATAAAAAGGATTGCCAAAGAAGAAAAGAAGAAGAAGAAGAAGAAGAAGAAGAAGAAGAAGAAGAAGAAGAAAAAGAAGAAAAAGAAGAAAAAGAAGAAGTAAAGGAAGAAGTAAAAGAATAGGAGATTAAAGAAAGAGAAACGGAAGAAGAAAAAGAAAATATTGGCGGAGAAGAAATAAAAAAGGATTGCTGAATAAGAAGAAATTATTAGTAAAAGGTAGAAATGCTTGATTCTTTTATAATAATATTTATATCAATAAATATTATATTATCACTTCTGTGTATATGTGTTTCTCGCCTCTACGCGACTCGCACATTTTTGTATTTTTATTAATCAATCATTTTCTAAAATCATAAATTCTACAGTGGAAATAATTCTTATTTTAAAAATGATTAATAATAAAGTTTTCATTTATCGACAGCATAAGTATTCAAACTTTATTCATTTTATTAATCATTTTACATTGTCACATCCTTTACCATTTAACTTAAAATCCATCCACATTTTAACCTTATCCTTAGTGAATAAGCCGTTTAAACTGCTGAATCAATAAAACAGGCTAGAATTCCCAACAAATTCTTATGTAATAAAAAGATTTAAACTTTGATGCTATTTATAAACCGTAATTTTATAAATACAGATCAAATCACTACGTCTATTAGATATATTTTTAACAATATGGATCAAATAATAATTTTGTTATCAAACAATGCTATAATAATTGAAGTTTACATTTAAAATTATATTATTTTAAATAATTACATTGTAAAAAAACAACATTTTAATTAAAAAGAAAGACAAAACAAAAATAAAAGTAATGGATTCCCGGGTAACGTCGGGCGAGGGACAGCTACAATTCAAGAATGATCTATGCACTCTGAAAGTTGACGCATCCTTCACTTCACGGCGCACATAATTCAGGTCGGTATCTGCACTAATTTCAATTTCGATTTTCAATTCCAATCATCAATTCTTCCTGGGACACAGCGCCAAGAAAGCATTGGACAATCAAATGATGCTGTTTCAAAACTTGATACTTAGCATGACATCCGGATATTTTGATAAAATATTTTCTTTTCATTTGGAGATCGATTTTTTTCTCAACGCGGAAAGAATGGGAGTTTAAAAGAATAAATGTAGCTCTTCATCCTTATTTTTTTGTATTAGAAAATTTCTTAATGCAAATTTTCTTAGTTTATTAGTTCAACCGTGTAAAAGTAATACATTTGCAATTCACGCAGAGATGCAATTTCTATTAGACCCCAATAGAGAAAAGCAATATTTTACATATATTTGATCCAGCTAATCAGCATACATAGTCAGCAAACATTGAAATCATTTTTTTTTATTATTATTATTATTATTATTATTATTATTATTATTATTATTATTATTATTATTATCATTCTTGTTGTTGTTGTTGTTGTTATTATTATTATTATTTTTATTATTATTATTATTATTATTATTATTATTATTATTATTATTATGACGACGACGACGACGACGACGACGACGCCAATTCTTTTGAAAAGGTTATCAAAAGAGGTGGAGAGTACTGGAAGCCTGGAGAGACTTGTTGTCATTCAAACTCCAGCAAACCCAAGTTGTCCTCAAAGAGCAATTACTGATGACGACGTGTTACTATTACTAGTGAGTACATTATAAAGCAAGGAGGATGAAAAGACTGAGCTCAGAAAGCACTAACCAGACCTTCGCTTGATGAGTGTGAAAAGGAGTGATACCTTGGGGAGACTTATTGCCATTAAAATCTAGAGAAGACCAATATCCGCTACCATAAAATTAATGTTAAACGGTTGTTGCGATAACGCAAATTAATTTGCAAACGGTATCGAAAGAGTACTAGAAATCTGGGGAGACTTATTATCATTCAGACTCCTGAGGACACCACAAGTTGTTCGCAAAGATAATTTCTTGATGATAGCCGTTGTGAAAACTCCTAGTGGGTGAATATTAATAATAATCACATGGATTCAAGAAAACTGAAAATGGATAGTTTTTTGCTACCCCCACCAAAAAAGTTGTATAGTGTCGGCATGAACTGGCACCATAGCAAATATTTGCGAGGAGTCAGAGAGAATGGAAATTCCAAGAAAAGAAAGCATTAATCAGGCCTCTACTGGATGTATGCGAAGAAATCTGGGACCTTGGAAAGGCTTATTGCCACCCAAATTCCAATAGCGGTTAATCATAGTTGCCAACTAGAAATTAAAGGTAAACTACTGTTATGATAACGCAAATTCATTTGCAAAGGTTATCGAAATAGTCGAAGAGTACTGGATGTCTGGGGAGACTTGTTGTCACTCAGACACCAAGGAATACCACCGGTTGTTGTTTGTGAGTAATCTTCGATGATAACCGGTGTGAGATCTTCTCGTGAATACTAATAATACTAATACCACTACTACTACTACTAATAATAATAATAATAATAATAATAATAATAATAATAATAATCATAATAATAATAATAATAGACTAACCAAGCAAGAAAACTGGATGTCATAATAATTAACAAGAAAAAATAGCCCTGTCAAATCGTAGACGTAACTGTTCCAGCTGACCACAGGGTGGATATCAAAGAAAAGGAGAAACGAAGCAAATGCACAGAGCTAGCCAGAGAGTTGAAAGGGATATAGATGATCAAGAAAATCAAGATAATATCTATAATAGTAGAAGCACTAGGAACAATTCAGAAAAATTTGAAAAAAAAGAATGAGAGAAATTAGAATCAGAGGAATAGCTGGAAATAAAGAAAAATAATGAAAACAGCTGAAATATTAAGGAAACCCCTTGAATGCGGAGACTAATACACACGAGTCATATGAGCGGGCCAGACAAAACTGTTGCAGAGGCAAAATATGAAGAAGCTTTACATAGAACCAAGAACATTGAAACTGCATAACTATGAACTGTATCGCCTTCCCCATCCCATCCCATTGCCCCATCATCGAGTGATGCCAAATACTCACGAAGGATGAAGTAGGATAGAAAGACTGAGGAGAGAGCGCTGGTCAGACTTCCGCTGAACAAGTGCGAAGAGAACTGGGACCCTGAGGGAGCTTATTGCCACTCAAATTCCAATGGAGACCAATGGCCGCCGTCAGTGAGAAATCAATGGTAAGCAGCTGTTGCGATAACGCAAATTCATTTGCAAATGCTATCGAAAGAGGTGGAGAGTATTGGAAAGCTGAGGAAACTTGTTGTCACTCAGCTTTCGGGGAACACCGGGGTTGTTTTCAAGGAGAGATCTTTGATGACCTGTGTAAAAGCTCCTTGTGAGCCAATAATAAAATCTATATTATATTTTTCTCTTAGTTTACCAGCCTGTTACACTTTTTGATCTAATTTGACCAGATGTTTTGTGATTTGACATATAAGGTTGATGCATTTCAAGCATGCTTTTCTCGAGTTTACATGCGTAATACTAACTGGATTTTAAGTCAAAACAATTCCTTATTTAATAATAATAATAATAATAATAATGATAATAATAATAATAATAATAATAATAATAATATATACATATATATATATGAGAAAGAAAATTAAAACGGTAAGTTGAACTTTACAATCACAATTTATTGTTCGACTGAATATCCCCCCCCCAAAAAAAAACAATTTACAAAGTCCTTATTCCGCGGAGTTTCAAAGAATGCTATTCTTGTTATTCTTTCCATCAAAAGGCATAAAGAAATCAGAAAATTATATTTGTAGTAATACTAGAATTTGCTAGTTAAGGCATTTAGTGAAACCGCAATTTATTGTAGTTATAAATTGCCAAATAAAGAGTGAAAAATGTTGGATATGTAATATATATATATATATATATATATATATATGTGTGTGTGTGTGTGTGTGTGTGTGTGTGTGTGTGTGTGTATATATATATATATATATATATATATATATATATATATAAACCGCGTATAATATTTAAGCTTGCATAAAAATCCTCTCAAGTTGATCCGAGATGCAAAATAGTTCTTTAGAGAGAATGGATTCCAAAATAATTCCAGCGTGACGATGCATATAATCCGGTTCGAAAGCCTTCAAAACAGGTGAAATAATGAAAATTGTTGTTGTTTTTTTTTTTTCGAGCAGTGCAGTAGCTCAAAGAGAAGTCTGTCTCCAGTCAAATAGGACCTAATGATAAAAAGAGAGAAATCCAATATGAGAACCTTCATCATCGGCTTAATTAAAAAAAAGTATATATATATATATATATATATATATATATATATATATATATATATATATATATATAATACCATAAAACTGTTTTAAATGCCTGTAAGGAAATATTTCTCGCACCTTAATCTGGCCGCGGTTTTTAACGTTTCCGAATGAACAATGCGAAGAGCAGTCAACGGGAAACGCGAGGAAAGATATGAAGACAACCAATTGCATAGACGATTCATAAAACTGATAAAAAAATGAGCACAAAAACAAATGAGTATGGATATGAAATAGATAGTTGAAAAGAAAAAAATGGAATCACTATTGACATCTGCCAAATCTAAGGAATGACATAAAATTAAAGTTTTATAAGGCATAAGGAAACACAGTGATGAAACGATAAACCTTGTCAATAGAAAAAAAAACAAGTCCTAAAATAATATAAAAACAGAAATAACTCAATTTGAAAGTAGTCAAACGAGCACACTTGGAGCATACTGACAAATGCGACAGACACAAAACTGATCCAATATTGCAAAAGACATAAATTTCATATGGGGGACATG
>NC_136485.1:105674639-105769639 GCF_053919585.1 Euprymna scolopes
CCAGTTTTTTTAGAACTTGTCAATGACGACCAAATCCGGACGATTATGTTCCAATTGCTTGGTCGTTATGACACCTTTGTCCCACCATCGTGTCTTCATGTCTTTTACGGTACTCTCTCTCTCTCTCTCTCTCTCTCTCTCTCTCTCTCTCTCTCTCTCTCTCTCTCTCTCTCTCTCTCTCTCTCTCTCTCTCTGTCTCTGTCAGTCCACTACACCCTGCTGCAAGGTAAGCAATTGACTCTGAGGCCTTACCACAAATCCGGCATTCTGCAGCAACTTCCTCTCCTAGTGTTACGTAGTGGTGTTATTATTAGAATAATGAATGTTCTTTTGTTGTTCATGTTATAAGAAGAGTAAAAGTCTTAGTGAGAGATTAGAATCTTAATCATGTTGTTGGAAGAGATGCTAGTTATTATATATATTCATTGTGAGTGTTCATATTGTTGAGATGTTCATATTGTAAGAGATAGGATGGAGACATTAACAAGTATAAATACACTTTGAAAGGCGATTCGATATCTTATACATAAATGGACAACACCTTTGCTCGTTGTAATGATGAACACAGAAGACGGCAGTTATGAAAAACATGATGATCATTTATTTCTTCCATATGACCGGCCAATGGCTTTACATCCAGGAATTTAAAGTTTCTTTTTTTACATCTTCTTCTTCTAAAACCCTCTCGCTTCCAGACGGTGCCAACTTTTTTAACAATCGTGTTCCCAATACCTGCTCTTTTGCTGCACAGACAAAGGTTTCAGTACTCTTAGCCAGATACCCAGCACTAAGCCATTGCCATAATCTTTCATCAGCCACTTCTATATCCTGGAAGCACCTTCCATGCATTTTCTTCCTAGCTAGTTCCTCTGCCCTTTCTCTATCCATACGTTTCACATAATCAGCCTTGGTCTCACATACCTCCACTTCGTTGGCCACAACCTTAAGCATCCACTCCTCACTTCTAACCACATGCTCCTTCAATGATATCTCATCGGTTCTAACACAATCTTTTACACTTTTCAATCCTCTCCCACCATCTTTCCTCTTTTGATACAGCCTTGCTACGCTACTTCGAATGTGAAATATACCAAACATTGCTAAAAATTTTCTTGTTTTGATATCCATGGCATGCAAATCCTTGTCAGACCATTTTAAAATTTCCGCACTGTATCTCAAAACACTGATACCCCATGCATTTACTGCTTTCATTAGGTTTCCTTCATACAGTTTCGACTTTGCAATTAGTTTCACTCTTCTAAGATACTCCTTTCTGACTTTTTCCTTCATTTCTCTGTTCATGATGCCTACACCCTCCAGCACTCCCAAATACTTATATCCTGTATCTTCTATTTCTTTCATGATTTCTCCATTTGGCAGCACTATTCCATTCGAATGAACCTTTACTCCTCTTTTCATCACCAGCACCGCACATTTACTGATCCCAAACTCCATCCCAATGTCTTCTGAGTATGTCCCCACAAGTTCTACTAGTCTCTCCATTTCTTTTTCATTTCTACCGAATATTTTCAAATCATCCATAAACAGTAGATGGTTGAGATGTCTGTCACCAGATCAAAATTTATGCCCCAGTTTTTCTTTCTTCAAGAGGATGCTCAGTGACATCATTATCATTACAAAAAGAAGTGGCGATAACGAATCTCCTTGAAATATCCCACGTTTAATGCAAACCTGCCCCATCTCCTCTGTGTTTGCTGTCAGCACCGTTTTCCATCGAGCCATACTTGTCTCCAAAAGCCCTACCACATTCTCAGCAATCTTCATCATCAAGTGTTTCACGTATCCATGAATGAGGAACCATAATCGATCCATGCTGCGCTCAGATTCCTCTTCTTCTTCGCATCTTGCATTATTGCTTTATCAATTAGTAGTTTCTCTTTAGTACCTCTCAAGCCTTTCCGGCACCCTTTTTGTTCGTCAGGAAAAACACCATTACTCTCTAGATGTTCATAAATTTTCTCCGCAAATATTCCAGTCAACAGTTTCCACATAAATGGCAGACATGTAATTGGTCTATAATTATTAGCATCTGTTCCTTTTGCAGGATCTTTCCTAATCAGAGTTGTTCTTCCCTTCACAAGCCAATCAGGGACATCTCCCGACTCTACAACCCTTTGCAGAGCAGCAGCTATAGGTGGATAAAGGAATGGAAACTGTTTAAATCAGAAGCCCATCACTCCATCTGGACCAGGTGCCTTCTAGTTTGTCATCCTTCGTATGCCAGCCTTAACGTAATCGATGGTTATCTCAACGTTCTTCATCTGCCACATTTCTGATAGCCTTTCTCTGACCTCTCCCAGCCAGCTAGCCTTCTCATTATATCGCCCTTCGACAGACCAAATCCCACTCCAGAACTTCCTTGCATCTTTTGCATCTGGAGTGTTGTTATTTCCCGCCTGTTTGCTACCATTTAATTCTGTATACAGCTGAGACTGATTGTTCCGGAAAAGGTTGTTCTGCCGAAATGCAAAACTTTTTCCAACAAAGCGTGGACCTTCTCTTTCAACATTGGTAGAACGTTCATCGTTCCCTTTTCCAGCAATCTATACCTCTATTAAGCTCGTCCTTGGCTTTCTGTCCTAGTTTAACTCCTTTTCTTATTTCTTCGATTTTACCAATGTCTTTCCGCCACCGTTTAATACTTTCTCATTACTTCCCCTAACTATAGGATTCCATACTTCCTCAGTTGTCCGCCTCCAATCATCGCTTACATTTCCCTTCTGCACTTCCACTCTCTCAGCTCTTTCATCAGAGCTAGTTTCAACAATTTTACTTTCGTTATTCATTTCATTCCTAACCACCCATTCAATCTCTTCTCTTGCAATCACTGAAAGTAGGTTGTTATTTTTTATTTGTTTTAACTGGGATACCAAGCGTGCGACACTTCTAGCTCCTCCTCCTCCTCCTCCTCCTCCTCCTCCTCTCGATTCCCATTCTTTCTTCACTTTTCGGATATATCCACCAGATTTGGTACTTCCACTTCTTACAAAGCATTCCCACAGTACTCTTCTTTTCTCATCCATCCACTTTTTTTTTTTTTTTTTACATTTCCTGTTCCAACTTCCTTCGTGTCTTGGGATCCTCTCTGGTAATTCTCACTCCCCCTATATCCAGCCACATCCTCAGAATTTCGAAAACTTGTATGACGGGGACAGGACCCACCCTGTTGACCACCTACCTGACGTGAGACAATCACAGGATGTTCTAGCCTCATTTACGTCGTTATTTTCAATATTTTAATTTGACATTCTCCCATAAATGGGGGTAGTGAATTTAAGGTTACACCACCATCGATAGTTTTATCGAGACATTATCTCTAGGAAGGTCCCTACCAAGGTCAAAGACCCCCTCCCCACTTTTTTCCTCCATCACCACCACTATTCCCATTACCACCACCAACAACAATAGAAATAAAATCTACACTGATAATGGCAACACTAATGTCGGTAGCAATGATATTAACAGCAAAAACAACAATATCAATGACAGCAAAAAACAACACCTACCATTACAGCTACAGTAATAATAAAAACATACCACCACTACTACCACCACCACCACCATTACTACTACTAGTAATAATATCAGTGATAATAGTAATAACCAATAAAGTAAATTTTGTTTTTTTTAATACTAACAATAATAATAATAATGATAATGATAACAACGACAATAACAATGATGATGATAACAATGATAAAAATAAAATAATAATAATAATAATAATAATAATAATAATTTCGCTTAGAAAAGCTTACTTTGTTCGTTTATTGTTTTTGTTTTTTTCGTTTTTTAACTCCTCTGCCGATGTTGCTTTTGGCCAGAAAAATGTACCAACTAGGACTACAGAAACAGAAACATAAAACATCCAAACATGTGAAAGACAATTCTTCGTTTAACCGTGAATTCAAGTTTTAAATTTTAATTTCGGTTAAAAACGCTACTTCCTCCTCTCTGCTGCTGCTGCTGCTGCTGCTGCTAATAATAATAATAATAATAATAATAATAATAACAATAACAATAACAATAACAATAACAACAACAACAACAACAATAATAATAATAATAATAATAATAACAATAACAATAACAATAACAATAACAACAACAACAACAACAATAATAACAATAATAATAATAATAATAATAACAATAACAATAACAATAATAATAACAATAACAATAACAATAATAATAATAATAATAATAACAATAATAATAATAATAATAATAACAACATTAATAATAATAATAATAATAATCATAATAATAATAATAATAACAACATTAATAATAATAATAATAATAATAACAACATTAATAATAATAATAATAATAATAATAACAACATTAATAATAATAATAATAATAATCATAATAATAATAATAATAATAATAATGATGATGATGATGATGATGATGATAGTAGTAGTAGTAGTAGTAGTAGTAGTAGTAGTAGTAGTAGTAGTAGTAGTAGTAGTAGTAATATTAAATGTAATATAAATGTTAGCTCATACCGAAATCATTTCCTTTTGTTTATTTTTGCGATATAATAATTGAACGTATTAAAATTTTACGTATTTTACGGGAGGTAACATTTCCTAAATGCTAAGAAACAATATTTCCCCTTTGAACCGTACGCTCCTATAGCGGAGCAGCTGACTTATCAAAGTATATATATAGTGTATCACAAAAGTGAGTACACCTCTAACATTCTTTCAAATATTTAAGTATACCTCTTCATGGAGCAATACTGAAAAAATGATTTTTTACGCAATGAATTACAGTCTGTCTGCAGCATATATGATATAGTTAATTTATTTTCCCTCAAAATAACTTAAAATATGGTCATTAAAAGCTAAATCCATTGCAAAAAAAATGAGTACACCCCCTAACGAAAAGTTGTCAATATTAACATAGAACCTGTGAACTCTCAATATTTTGTGTGACCACCATCATGATCCAAAACTGCCTTTACTCTCCTGGGCATGGAGTTTACCAGAGCTTCATATGTAGCTATTGGAATGCTCATCTACTCTTCAATTACGACGTTGCAAGGCTGGCGAATATTTGAAACTTCGAGCAGCTCCACCTTCTGCTTAGGGATGGCCCGAAGATGTTCTATTGGATTCAAATCTGGAGACATGCTTGGTCAGTCCATCACCTTTATCCTCAGCCTTATCAGTAAAGTAGTGGTTGTCTTGGATGTGTGATTCAAATCATTGTCATGCTGGAACACTGCTCTGCGACCCAGTTTCTGAAGGGAGGGGATCATGCTCTGCTGCAGTATTTGACAGTACATGTTGGCGTTCATGATGAAATGAACTCCAATACTTGCAGCATTTACGCAGCCCTAGGCCATGACATTTTCACCACCATGCTTGACTCATCCGATCATATCACGAGCAATTATTCCCTTAGCTAAATGTTGCATTGAAGTATTTGCATACCTATCCCTCTGGCCATCTTCTGATGAGAAGCTCTAGGCTTCGAAATACCTAAATATAAAGAGCATATATCACCTCCCCAAATTACTGTTTCCTTATTTCATTGGCAAATAAATCTATGTATACCAACATATGTTTTGTCTTGTGTATAATTGCTATTAGACACACACGCACACGCACACATATATATATATATATAATATATATATATATATATATATATATATATATATATATAAAGTTCAATTCACAATTTATGTTAATCTGTTTCGTTAGCAATCTTCAGGAAAACTAAAATATGTTATCACCATATTTTTTAATGTAGCAAACTTTTCAAACAATTCTTTGGAGAAAGAACATATTCAAACCTAATCTTTACATGTCACAAACAGTCAAAAACATACCTCAGATTTCGAGAGTATAATTCTCGTTGTTGATCAGGTCTCCAGATCTGTAACATATGCTCATTTGAGAAAATAAAGAAACACGTGTTTTCAAAAATTGTGAATTGAACTTTATATATATATATATATATATATATATATATATATATATATATATATATGTAAATATTTAATCGAGAAATTCTTAAACTATTGATTATATGGCACTAAAATTAACAGGAAATAGTAATCATACACCGGAGATGATTTATAAGGAATGAAATCTTTGTTTAGATGGACGAATGACGCTTACAGAAATATGTCGGCAAGTACATATATTAAATTTATATATCAAAGTTTTACAATAATTTGATGTCAGTCAATAATAATAAGATCACATTTATTGTTTACTACAAGAAATTAACAACTGCTCACCTTATAATTAAAAACAACACTTCCCGTACAACAAAATCAATTGATGAAACTAATTTGGTCTACCAATTCAAATGCCCTTTGGAAGAATGCATCTCCATCAATAGAAATACCAATAGTTGCATTGTACACACAACTAGCACATTGTTCAGACGATTAGCCGTACATCTTTCGGATATAAGCTTGATTTGCAAACACCTAAAACAATATGTCTGCCAACATTCCCAATTTAGAAAGATCTTAATTAAAAACACGAAAATCATTCATATCCAAACGTTAAAAGACCAAAAATACTGGAAGCACTGTATATAAGATCTAAACAGGAAAAAATTAACAATGTAAATTTTGAAAACTATATATATATATATATATATATATATATATATAGAGAGAGAGAGAGAGAGAGACAGACAGACAGACAGACAGACAGACAGACGGACGGACAGGCAGACAGACATCATTGAATAGTGCAGAGTGTTTTTGCTTAATAGTCTTTTTTGTAATTCCTCCACTTTTCACATTATCTCGATTGAATTTTTGTAAGAAAGTTCCATAGTGGTTTGCGTCCAATTGTTTTTTTTTTTGCAAGTACTTTCAACTGATTTTTTTCGGTCGTCTCGAGACAGTTTTTGATTACTGTTTCGTTTAAAATCTGGATGCTTTTATATGCTTCGTGTCAAATTCCATTTAAATAACTTAAAATAGTGTAGCGCTTCGTGTGAAAAATGTTTTGGGGGGTAGCAGATTCAGGTAGGCGTGGGTAGAGATATATGGATATAGGGAGGATGAGGGGGAGAGAAGATTGTAAAGAAAAAGAAAGGGACGGTAACGGGAGAAGAGGGAAGCAGTTTCAACTTTTACGTTTTAAAATTTTGACTGTTTTTTTATTGTTTAGTCAGGTATATGGAGTAGATGAGAGAGAGGGGAAGAGAGAGAGAGAAAGAGAGGGAGAGAGAAAAAAAGGGTTTGTGTAGGTGTCATATGTGTTTGATAAGTAAAAGGTTCCATTCAGAATTTTCGTAGTCGCTATAAGTCGATTTGTTCATTTCAGTTGACAATGAGCTGTTTTTAGGTAGTTAAGGATTAATACATACGTTAACGCACCCGCAAATACGCATACATACATACACATACATATGTACATTTCTACACATCCATATACAAACACATACGCACATACACCTATATATAAACAATCTATATGCAGACATACACACACATACACACAACTCCTATACACATATACACATATAGACGTATATATATATACACACGTACCTACATATACACATATACGTTGAGATATAGATCTCCATGCAGAAGTACATGTACATATGCATACATACACGCACATGTACCCATATACGCGTATATACAATTACATAAATATGCATATTCATAAAAATATAAATATACAGACATACATGCGTATATTTATACCAAGTAAATAAAGTAAAGTTAGGATAAATAAATAAATACACGGGTGTAGTTAATAATGCGTAGTTAGGTAGACGGATTGTAGGATATGTTAAAAAACATGTTGTTGGTTTAATATTTAGAGGTCTGTATTGATTTGCTTTGCTTATTGAATAGGGATTAACTGATAGTGTCTAAAAAATTATAGGGATCTAGATAAAAGTAGGTATGAAGATAGGAATAGAGATAAAATAAATTAATAGATTGAGAGATTTAAAAAAGGGGGTAGAAAGGTTTAAAGGTTAAAGATTATGAGAGTGCTGGTTAAGTTATAATGAGCCAGGGGTGCTTGTAGTTTCGTTAGATTCATATATATATGGGGTAGGCTCCTAGCATGGTGCTTTGGGCAGTGATTATGCTTAACTTTATTTTCAGTGTCAAATGTATTGTGGATATAGGCATATATATACATACAAACATATGCATCCATATGAACTCAGATATAGCTATACCTGCATACATACGTTCAGCCATGTATACACATAGATACACACATATATACTGACACTAACACCCAGATGTACGCATGTGCACATAGATATACCAATATACATTCATGTATATCCACACGACCCATGAGCACATACATTCATACACGCGCACATAGAAACATATACATAAACACATATAAGAATATATGTATATAGACCCCAAGCATGCCCGCACATACAATTATATAAATATACATATTCATAAAAATATAAATATACAGACACACACACATATATATATATAAAGAGAGAGAGAGAGAGAGAGAGAGAGATGTATATTTATACTAAGTAAGTAAAGTTAGGATAGATAAATAAATAAATAAAGAATAAATAAATAAGCGGGTGTAGTTAATAATGCGAGGTTAGGTAGACGTATTGTAATGTATGTTCAAAATATATGTTGTTGGTTTAATATTTAGGGGCCTGTATTGATTTGATTTGCTTATTGGATAGGGAGTAATTTATAGTTCCTAGAAATAAATTTTAAAATGGGGTATAAAGGGTTAAAGGTTAAAGACTATGTGTGTGTTGGTTAAGTTATAATGAGTCAGGGGTAGTTGTAGTTCTGTTAATTCGTATATATAGTGGGTGGGTTCCTAACATGGTGCTTTGGGTAGTGATTATGCTTAACTTTATTTTTAAGTGCCAAGTGTATTGTGGATATAGGCATATATCCACATACAAACACATACATGCATATAAATCCAGATATAGCCACCCCTGCACACGTACGTTCACCCATGTATGCATATAGATACAAATATACATACAGACACTAACATCCAGATGCACGCATACACATACATGCGCACATAGACATAGATATACAAATATATATTCATGTATATACACACGACCCATGAGCACATATATCCATGCACACGCACATAGAAACATATACATAAACACACATAGGGATATATACATAGACCCAATCATGCCCGCACATACACATATACATACACATACACATGCCGATACATGCACGCCTACAGATAAGTAAGTAAGTGCATTAAAGATAATAGTATTTATGGCATATCTACAATGATGTACACAGATATACATACAGATATCAATACAAATTGCACATCCATATAAATGTGGAGAGTTTTAGTAGTAATTAGTAAGTGAGTGGGGGATAGTAGGATTCATGGGTAGACAAATGTGTAGATGGGTAAGGTATTACAGGGTATGGGGAGAGCGGAGTAAGGGGATTTGGTTGCGTTGATGTTAAAGTAATTGGGTGTATGCGGTAGACGGATGTATTTGTGTATTATTCAGCGGGTCCAAGAGAATGTTGTCTGAGGGGATGTTTCAGAAGGGTGTATAATTGCTAAGGAAGTGGGATTTGTAATGCCGGCAGTTTATGGTGGTTTTATGTTTTCTATTTAGTAATTTGTCTCTATCTTTAAAACTAAATATAAAAAGTTTTTCGTTCAGGCAGAGGATGCATGGGGAGTCTAAAGATTTACATACGTTAGATTTTTAAAGGATTTCCCACGTAATGGTTGGTGTAAGGTTATTTTGGATTAGATCTAGATATTGGGAGGTTAGTGAGGTTTTTTAGGGTGGTTGGGGTTTGTGAAGGAGCATTTATGTACTCTAAATCTATCTTTAAAGGAGGTGCCTGCCAAGTCAATATAGTATTTTTGTCGCTTGGGTTTTCTTCAGGTGCAATTGTGGCTTTATAGACTACTTCTGTTTTAGGCATTGTTGATTAAGTGGGCATTGGGATTTGTTGGCGCAGTTACAATTGTTTCTGCTAGTGTTATTTGTGTTTTTATCTTTGTTATGTATTTTCCTATTGTGATTATTTGTTCTAGGTTATCAGTATAGCTGTAGCTAAGCTTAATTGTGTTTTTATTAAATATTTGGTGTCGTGTGTGATTGGGTGGAAAATGGTTGTTTATTAGTTGAAAGAATTTTTTGCCCAGTTTCGTTTTTAACCATCATATTGAAGGGAAGGTTGAACCAAATTATTTTTCTGGTCCTATTTTTCTTGTTGGGGTATTAGATGGATTCGGTTCAATGTAATTAAAGATGGTGTTTGGGTGACCACTTTCTTTAAGGGCATTTTCATAAAATGTTTTATGTTTAACCTTTAAACCTTTATATCCCATTTTTAATTTTTTTCTAGACACTATAAAGTAATCCCTATCCAATAAGCAAAGCAAATCAACACAGACCTCTAAATATTAAACCAACAACATGTATTTTAACATATCTTACGAGATGTGCAATAAGTAATGCCCCTGACCAACTTCCAGTTGTCTGATCTGGCTGAAATTTTGTATGTGCAATGATTTATATCTCTAAGGATTATATGGCAAATACCAGCTGTGAACTAATTGTGGTTTCTGTTTTACAGGTGTTTGAACTGAGTCAAGTGTGAAATGGAGCCTGCTGAATGTCGAACAGTGATCCGTATTTTGTATTTGAAAGGACGCACACCACAGGAGACTTTGGATGAAATGAAAGAAACTTATGGTGATAATGCCCCATCATATGACCTTGTAAAACGCTGGCGTCGTGAATTCCAACGTGGCAGGAAGTCTGCGGAAACAGCTCCCAGACCTGGTCGCTCCCCCTCTGCTATTGATGACATCTGTCCGTCAAGTTGAGACTGCCATTTTGGAAGATCGGGGCATTACTATTCGCCAAATAGCCCAAGATGTCAAGATTAGTACAGGGTCTGTGGAAACTATCATTCATGACCATTTGCATATGCATAAGGTGTCTGCCAGATGGATTCGCAGGTTGCTCACACTATTCCAGAAGCGAGAACGCGCCGATTGTTCGAGGATGAATTCGAAGATGGTCCAAGAAGATGAGTCAAAGCTTTTCAAAAAACTGATTACAGAGGATGAAACCTGAGTCCATCACTATGATCCAGAGACCAAAGCCCAGTCAATGCAGTGGAAGCACTTGGACTCACCATCTCCAAAGAAGGCAAGGGTGCCGCCTTCCGCTGCCAAGGTCATGCTCACAGTCTCCTGGGACCAGAAAGGAGTAGTGATGACAGATTTCCTGGCAAAGGGTACCACAATTGCAGGAGCCTATTATGCTTCACTTTTGAGGAAAATAAGGGAAGCTATCAAAATCAAGAGGCGGAACAAAATCAGCAAAGGTACCCTCCTCCCGTAGGACAACGCTCCGGTCCAAAACTCGCATGTCGCCAGATCAGAAGCAGGGGCGTGGGATTATGAAATCCTCCCCATGCTCCCTACTCTCCTGACCTTGCACCCTCTGACTTTCACTTCTTCCCAGCCATGAAGTTGTTTTTGAAAGGAAAGCGTTTCCCAGATGATGCAGCCTTGACTTCTGAAGTCAGGTCGTGGTTGGAGGACCAACCTGGGGTGTTCTACAAAAACGGTATCCAGAGCTGCATCAAACGATGGGAGAAATGTATAACTCGGGGTGGTTCCTATGTAGAGAAATACTAATAACTGTGCCAAGCTTCGTTGCTCTACTTCTACGGAAAGTGGGTCAGGGGCATTACTTATTGCACGTCCCTCGTACAAAACGTCTACCTAAACTCGCATTATTAACTACACCCGCTTATTTATTATTCTTTATTTATTTATTTATTTATCTATCTTAAGTTTACTTTACTTACTTAGTATAAATATATACATCTCTATGTATATATGTATATGTCTATATATGTGTGTATATTTATATTTTTATGAATATATATATTTATATAATTGTATATACGTGTATATGGGTACATGTGTGTATGTACATATGTATGTATGTATATGTACATCTACATCATACTGGAGATCCGTACATGTATGTTCATAGGTATATGTATGTGTATGTGTGGGCATGATTGTGTGTGTATATATATATATATATATATATACAGTGCGTTACTTGCTTTATTGCAGATCACATTTTCCTTGATAACTTTTTTATTACTAAACGTAATTAACTGAAATTTTGTACAGCTATAGAAAATACATTGATAAGTTAATCCATAAAATTTTATCTAAATATTCTTACTAGTTCAAAAGTTATAACAATTTTTGAAAAATATGAAATTTTTACTGTTTCTCGCTTTATTGCAACGTATTGAAAATACAGTTTAAAGGTAATAAAAGTATGAATTTATTTGTTAATTTAATTCAAATTAGTAACAATAACAGATATATAACCATATAGAAATCAAATATAACCCACAAAGCGTGACATTTTAACGAAAAACGAATTATTTATCAACATAATTTCCCTTCCTTGCAATCACCTTAAACAGTCTATTATCAACAGATGAGGTTAGTTTTTTTTATTTGAGAAGGTGTTATGGTCCTAGACACTTCAAGAATTTTATTCCAAAGGGTATCTTTTGATGTGAATTGCCGTCCTCCTTCATAAACCCCTCTTTTCAGAATTGACCAAAAGTTCTCTATTGGGTTCAGGTCAGGAGAACAAGGCGGCCAGGTCATGAGAGTTTCGTCTTTGATCCACAGATACTCAAGGTAGGATTTGTTAGCTTTTGCAGCGTGAGATGGAGCGTTATCGTGCATAAAAGTAAGGCGTCTACGACGAAGAAGTGGAAGGTCGTCCAGCCAAGGTGACAAATGCTCCTCCAAAAACTGGATGTATGTTTGGCTGGTAAGTTTAACGCCGTCAGGCACTCTGAAGGGTCCTAAGAGTTCATCTCCAACGATTCCAGCCCAAAACATAACTCCTCCCCCTCCTTGTTGACGCCTGATACGATATGGCATAGAATCTCCCTTAGGACTCCAAACTTTAGCCCATCCATCTGGACCATCCAGCGTGGCTCTCGATTCATCCGTGAATAAAACTTGTTGAAAGTCTGTTTTCATGTATTTTTGTGCCCAAGCTATGCGTTTTTTCATGTTAGTTTGGTTCAAAGGAGGTTTTGAAATGGGTTTTACGTTTCTTGCAATTTCGTTTAAAATACTACATCTTGTTTTTCTTGACATTGCAGCAACGCCAGCTTTTATAAAAATAGACCTGCCGGTGTCATTTGGGTCCTTATTGACTTCTTTGCTTATTTTTCGCATGTCACGAGGAGAAATTACCTTTCTTTTGCCCTTATCCTTACGTGGTGAAATATTTGGCTTCTCCACAAAGGATGCCACAGTTCTCTTATCTCTACCAAGTTCTTCTGATAACTGGAGAATTGTAAGACCCTCTGCAAGACCTGCGGTTATCCTGTTCTTCTCTGGTGCAGTCAATCGTCCATTTTTAGGCATTTTTAGAACTCCTGCAATAAAGCGAGAAACAGTAAAAAATTCCATCTTTTTCAAAAATTGGTATCACTTTTGAACTAGTAAGAATATTTGGATAAAATTTTATAGACTAACCTGTCAAAGTGTGTTCAATGGCTGTACAAAATTTGAATTAATTATGTTTAGTATTAAGAAAGTTATTAAATAAAATATGATCTGCAATAAAGCAAGTAACGCACTGTATATATATATGTTTATGTAGATGTTTCTATGTGCGCGTGTATGAATGTATGTGCTCATGGGTCGTGTGTATATACATGAGTCTATATTAGTATATCTATATCTATGTGCACAGGTATGTGTTTGTATGTATATACATTCCTATATCCAAAATACATTTGACACTGAAAATAAAGTTAAGCATAATCACTGTCCAAAGCACCATGTTATGAGCCCACCCCATATATATATGAATCTAACGAAACTACAAGAACCCCTGGCACATTATAACTTAACCAGCACTCTCATACTCTTTAACCTTAAAACCTTTCTACCCCCTTTTTTAAATCTCTCAATCTATTAATTTATTTTATCTCTATTCCTATCTTTATCCCTACTTGTATCTAGATCCCTATAATTTTTAGACACTATCACTTAATCCCTATCCAATAAGCAACGCAAATTCATACAGACACCTAAATATTAAACCAACTACATGTTTTTAACATATCCTACAATCCGTCTACCTAACTACGCATTATTAACTACACCCGTATATTTACTTATTTATTTATCCTAACTTTACTTAATTTACTTGGTATAAATATATACATATCTGTGTATATATATAGATTGTAGTTAAAAACGTGTTACAGAATATTATAGTAAAAACATAATACTTACAAAAGATTGTAGTTAAAAACGTGTTGCTTACAGAATATTATAGTAAAAAAACATATTCCTTACAGAAGATTGTTGTTAAAAACGTGTTACTTACAGAATATTGTAGTAAAAACATATTAATTACAGGAGATTGTAGGTAAATACGTGTTAATTACAGAATGTTTTAGTAAAAATATATTACTTTCAGAGGATTGCAGTTATAGACGTGTTACAAAATATTTTAGTAAGAAACATATTACTTACAGAGGATTGTAGTTACAAACGTGTTACTTACAGAATATTGTAGTAAAAATGTATTACTTACGAAAGATGTAGTTAAAAACGTGTAACTTACAGAATATTATAGTAAAAAACATTATACTTACGGAAGATTGTAGTTAAAAACCTGTTACTTACAGAATGTTGTAGTAAAAATGTATTACTTACGAAAGATGTAGTTAAAAACGTGTAAATTACAGAATATTATAGTAAAAAACATTATACTTACAGAAGATTGTAGTTAAAAACCTGTTACTTACAGAATATTATAGTATAAAACATATTACTTACAGAAGATTGTAGTTAAAACGTGTTACAGAATATTATAGTAAAAAACATATTACTTACCGAATATTGTACTTAAACATGTTACATATATAAATTTGCAATAACAACATATTAAAGAAGATTGTAGGTAAAACCGTGTAACTTTAAGAATATTGTAGTAAAAAACATATTACTTACAGAAGATTGTAGTTAAACACGTGTTACTTACAGAATATTGAAGTAAAAACATATTATTTCCAGGAGATTGTAGTTAAAAACGTGTTACAGAATATTATAATAGAAACATATTACTTACAGATGATTGTAGTTAAAAACGTGTTACTTATATAATATTGTATTAAAAACATATTACTTTACGAAAATTGTGGTTAAAAACCTGTTGCTTAAAGAATATTATAGTAAAAATACATTACAGAGGATTGTAGTTAAAAACGTGTAAATTACAGAATATTGTAGTCAAAAACATATTACTTACAGATGGGCGTAGTAAAAAACGTGTTACAGCATATTATAGAAAAACATATTACTTAAAGAAGATTGTAGTTAAAAATGTGTTACTTACAGAATATTGGAGTAACAGACATATTACTTAAAGAATATTTTAGTTTAAAACGTGTTACTTACTGAATATTGTAGTAAAAACATATTACTTTCGGGAGATTGTAGTTACAAATGTGTAACTTACAGAATATTGTAGTCAAAAGCATATTACTTACAGAAGAGCATAGTTAAGAACGTGTTACAGCATATTATAGAAAAAAACATATTACTTAAAGAAGATTGTAGTTAAAAATGTATTACTTATAGAATATTGTAGTAAAAACTTATTTCTTACAGAGGATTGTAGTCAAAAACGTGTTACTTACAGAATATTGTGGTAACAAACATATTACTTAATGAATATTGTAGTTAAAAACGTGTTACTTACTGAATATTGTAGTAAAAACATATTACTTTCAGAAAATTGTAGTTAAAAACGTGTTACTTACAGGATATTTTAGTAAAAACGTATTACTTCCAGAATATTGTAGTTACAAACGTGTTACTTAAAGAATACTGTAGTAAAAAACATATTACTTACAAAAGATTGTAGTTAAAAACGTGTTACTTAACAGAATATTGTAGTACAAAACATATTACTGAGAGAGGTTTGTAGTAAAAAAAATGTAACTTACAGAATATTTTAGTAAAAAGTATTACTTACAAAGGATTGTAGTTAAAAACGTGTAACTTACAGAATATCATAGTACAAAACATATTATTGTAGTTAAAAACGTGTTACTTATAGATTATTGTAGTAAAAACCTGTTACTTTCAGAAGATTGTAGTCAAAAACGTGTTACTTACAGAATATTGTAGTAAAACGATATTACAGAAGATTGTAGTTAAAAACGTGTAACTTATAGAATATTGTAGCAAAAACATATTACTTACAGAATATTGTAGTTAAAAACGAGTTACTTATTGAATATTGTAATAAAAGCATATTACTTAGAGAAAATTGTAGTTAAAAACGTGTTACTTACAGAATATTGTAGTAAAAACATATTACTTTCAGAAGATTGTAGTTACAAAGGTGCTACTTACAGAATGTTCTAGTAAAAACATATTACTTCCAGAAGATTGTAGTTAAAAACGTGTTACTTAAAAGAATATTGTAGTACAAAACATATTACTCAGAGAAGTTTGTAGTTAAAAACGAATATTTTAGTAAAAAGTATTACTTAAGGAAAATTGTAGTTACAAACGAGTTACTTACAAAATATAGTAGTAGAAACATATAACTTACAGAATATTGTAGTAAAGAACATATAGAGGATTTTAGTTAGAAACGTGTAACTTATAGAATACCGTAGTAAAAACATATTACTTACAGAAGATTGTAGTTAAAAATATGTAACTTAATGAATATTGTAGTAAAAAACATAATACTTACAGAGGATTGTAGTCACAAACGTATTACTTACAGAATCTTCTAGTAAAATCATATTACTTACAGAAGATTGTAGTTAAAAACGTGTTACTAACAGAATATTGTAATAAAAAACATTATACTTACAGAAGATTGTAGTTAAAAACGTATTACTTAGAGAATATTATAGTACAAAACAGATTACTTATAGGAGCTTGTAGTTAAAACCCTGTTCCAGATTATTGTAGTAGAAAACATTATTTACAGAAGATTGTAGTTAAAAACGTGGTACTTACAGAATATTATAGTCAAAAACATATTACTTACAGAATATTGTAGTGACAAACGTGTTACTTACAGAATATTATAGTAACAGCGTATTACTTCCAGATGATTGTACTTAAAAACGTATTACTTTAAGAATATTGTAGTAAAAAACGTATTACTTACAAAAGATTGTAGTTAAAAACATGTAACTTACAGAATATTTTAGTAAAAACTATTATTTACAAAAGATTGAAGTTAAAAACGTGTTGCTTACAGAATATTTTAGTAAAAACATATTACTTTCAGAATATTGTAGTTAAAGCCGTGTTTCAGATTTTTGTAGTAAAAAACATATTACTTACAGAAGATTGTAGTTAAAAACGTGTTACTTACAGAATATTATAGTAAAAACATATTATTTACAGAAGATTGTAGTTAAAAACTTCTTAGTTACAGAATACTTTAGTAAAAACATATTAGTTACAGAAGATTGTAGTTAAAAACGTGTTACTTACAGAATATTATAGTAAAAACATATTATTTACAGAAGATTGTAGTTAAAAACTTGTTAGTTACAGAATACTTTAGTAAATACATATTAGTTACAGAAGATTGTAGTTAAAAACTTGTTAGTTACAGAATACTTTAGTAAAAACATTATTTGCAGAAGATTGTAGTTAAAAACGTGTTACTTACAGAATATTATAGTAAAAACATATTATTTACAGAAGATTGTAGTTAAAAACTTGTTAGTTACAGAATAGTTTAGTAAAAACATATTACTTTCAAAAGATTGTAGTTAAAGACATGTTTCAGAATATTGTAGTAAAAAACATATTACTTACAAAAGATTATAGTTAAAAACCTGTTTCTTACAGAATATTGTAGTAATAACATATTACTTACAGGAAATTGTAGTTAAAACGTGTTACTTTCAGTAGATTCTAGAAAAAACGCTTTACTTACCGAAAATTATAGTAAAAAAAACGTAATAATTACAGAAGATTTTAGTAAAAATTATATTAATTACTTGTAGTAAAGAAAACGTATTACTTATATTGATTCCAGTAATTACCTTATTACTTACAGATGATTGTAGTAAAATACGCAGCACTTACCGAGGATTTTAGTAAAAAAAAGAATTTCTTACGGAAGGTTGTAGTAAAACACGTGTTGCTTACATAGATTCTAGTAAATAGCGAATTACTTACAGAAGATTGTTGTTACAAAATGTATTACTTGTTAATGGTTTTAGTAAAATATTACCACTTACAAAAGATAGCACTAAAAAACCTTATACTTACAGAAAATTGTAGTAAAAAGCGTGTGACTTGCCGAAGATTTTAGTAAAAAATGTATTACTTCCTGAAAGTTGTTATAAAAAAACGTATTTCTTCCCGAAATTTTTGATAAAATCGTATTAATTTCTGTAGATTTGAGAAAAACGTGTATTACTAAAGAAAGTATGTCGTAAAAACTTATTACTTACGAAAAATTTTAGTAAAAAACGTATTACTTACTGAAGATTTTAGTAAAAACCTAATACTTTTCGACGATGTTATCAAATAACGTATTACTTACCGAAAGTTGTAGTACAAAACGGATTACTTATATAAGATTTTAGTAAAAAAAGGATTACTTACATAAGATTGTAGTAAGAATCATATTTTTGTACTAAGAAAATTTATTTAGCACCGAAGATCGTAGTAATATACATTTACTTACCGAAGATTGTAGTAATTAATGTATTATGTACAGAAAATTATAGTAAAAAATGTATTATTTACGGAGATTGTAGTATGAAAACATATTTCATACGGAGATTGTAATACAAAAATTTGAATAATTACCGAAAATTGTAGTATTTATTGTATCATTTCCAGAAAATTACCGAAAATTTTTTGTAAAAGGACGTATTACTTACTGAAGATTATTGTAAGAAACGTATTACAGAAGATTTTATTTAAAAGATACTATTTACAGAAGATTTTAGTAAAAGCATATTATTTACAGAAGATTTTAGTAAAAATATATTACTTGAAGAATATTTTATTAAAAACGTATTACTTAAAGAGGATTTTATTAAAAGCATATTACTTACAGAATATTTTATATATATATATATATATATATATAAGTGAACGTGTCTGTGTGTGTGTGTCTGTGTACATTTCCCTACGCAATAACTCTGTCAATTTTTAGTCTACAGGCTCGAAATTTGATATACAAGGTACTGAGATTTGGGAAAATCGATCTGATCGGTTTTCAGCCAGAAATTTGGCGATTAAAAGGTAAAAGTTCAACGATTTGACCTTTGAAAACTCTACTAAACTCCTCCGACAATTTTGGGTCTACGCACTTGAATTTTAGATATAGATTCATTGGACATGGATCTAACTTAATAACTTGATTTGAGCCCAAAACAATACATTTTAAGGGGTCATAATAGGGGTCAAACTTTTAACAAAATTTAAACCTCTGGGGTATCTTCCAAATTACTAAGACAATTTCTGGTCTAAATATTTGAAATTTTACATAAAGTGTATTCAGAGATAGGGCTAGCTTTTTCATCAGTTTGGGTCGAAAATTTTTAGTTACACATATATAAATATGTGTATGTATGTCTGTTTGCATGCCTGAAACTTTCAATAGAGGCGACGGATTTTACGAAGATCAGTATCGTTTTAAAGTTCGACCTTTCATACGACAAATATAGAAAAATTGGCTAAAAACATAAATATCTTCCCCTTCAACTAGGCACTTGTCTACAGGTGGTCACTTTTTTCGCCGATACTTTTGAAAATTATCCTCTCCTTTAGATTGTCTAGCCTTAATTTTAAAAAATGTCGCTACCGGTTTGGCGGTCGTCGTGACAGCATAAACGTTAGGTTTTAACCCGTTCTTTTCCTCCTTTACGGTACGGGTTCGAGCCTGCCTTCCTACTACCACTTTTTTTTGCTAACATACACATCCAAACACCCGGGCAACGCCGGGCTGAAATGCTAGTTAAAAATATATTACTTACAGACGATTTTATTAAAAACATATTACTTACAGAATATTTTATTAAAAACATATTACTTACAGAAGATTTTATTAAAAAAATATTACTTACAGACGATTTTATTAAAAACATATTGCTTACAGATGATTTTATTAAAAAAATATTACTTACAGAAGATTTTATTAAAAACATATTGCTTACAGATGATTTTATTAAAAAAATATTACTTACAGAAGATTTTATTAAAAACATATTGCTTACAGATGATTTTATTAAAAAAATATTACTTACAGAAGATTTTATTAAAAACATATAGCTTACAGATGATTTTATTAAAAACATATTACTTACATAAGATTTTATTAAAAAAATATTACTTACAGAAAATTTTATTAAAAACATATTACTTACAGAAGATTTTATTAAGAAAATATTACTTACAGAAGATTTTATCAAAAACATATAGCTTACAGAAGATTTTATTAAAAACATATTACTTACATAAGATTTTATTAAAAACATATTGCTTACAGAACATTTTATTAAAAACATATTACTTACAGAAGATTTTATTAAAAAAATATTGCTTACAGAAGATTTTATTAAAAACATATTGCTTACAGATGATTTTATTAAAAGAAATATTACTTACAGAAGATTTTATTAAAAACATATTGCTTACAGATGATTTTATTAAAAAAATATTACTTACAGAAGATTTTATTAAAAAAATATTACTTACAGAAGATTTTATTAAAAATATATTGCTTACAGATGATTTTATTAAAAAATATTACTTACAGAAGATAATACGAATAATCAATTTTCATCAGAAAAATAATACCAATTTCTTTATTGTTACTTTATTGGCTTCGTGTATTGATCAATGTTTACAAAAAAAATTGTTTACAAAAATTGAGTAAAATAACAAAAGTTTGGAGGAAACATTTTTATCATTTTTAAACTAATCATGACTTTACAAAGACATCGGATATTGGCAGGCGTATCAAATTCTTTATTCCGATATATGGAAATGATAATCTTTGCCGCAGACTTGGCGGTGTCTTTTATTTTGCCAAAGAATGTTGGGCCTAATATTTTTAACGTAGGATTCTCAGGTAATGTGTTATCAGTCATTGATATCGGAGATTGGCAGGTCTGTTCTTTATCATTGTTAAAGGAAAGGAGCTTTATCTTCGTATCATTAAATGTTACTATTTATTTTACCTCATTTTACTATAGAAAATCCTTGAATTTCTCGTTCAAGAACTGGACTTTTTTCCATTGATTGAAATATCCACACATCTGATGATAAGGTATTCATCTGGAAGATTTCTGTGTCATCTTTTCGTACCTATTACTCCCGCACAGGTATTACTCGCCGAGGTCCCTTTCTATGGATTAAAAAAAATAAGTACGGACACCCTTGAATGAAGAGTTAGTCATTAATTAACAAGTTCAAAAGGCATATTATTCAATTGGTTCCGCCATTTTATTTGTGCTTTACACTTGAAATCAACTAAATACTTGTATCTTTATCTCTATTATTATATTAAAAGAACTTTGTCGTTAGAGAGTTAGTTACCGTAAATCCATTGAATTGTTCAACAATGGTAAGGATACTACTTGTTATAAGGGACATAACTACGTATCGAACCGGATACAAAACAGTATATAAAAAAGCTTCTATTTTAAGGTAGTGCGTCTTGTCTTGTTTGCAACCTTGCACCCTACCAGTCTCGTGTCTTATACTCTACAAGTGTACTCCGGTTAACAAAGCTTTCCAGGGACGAGCTTTTAGCTCTCGCATGCTAAGTTCCTTTTTCTTTACCTTCAGTTACATTTATCTAACTTCAAAAGCAAGTAGCCATTTTGTAGTTGTATTATTGCGAAGTACTAATAAACCTTTTTGTTACGCATCCCACTCGGCGTATTTTGTCATATTATTATATACCGTTGAACAGAATATAACAAGAAGTTTAATTACCAAACAAGCAGAAAGTCCCAGCATATAAATTCTACAGTCGGTTCTTTGATATGACAGGAGCATGTTCGAAATTGATGCTCCTGTTAAAAGCATAATGGAACCATGATACTTGACTTTTTCATTATATCTTAAATCCAAGCCATCTTATATTACCATCTATAAGTTGAATTTGCAAACTATTTAAAACGAAAAATTAATCTACAAACCATTCGTATAAAAAATGTAATTTATCAACTATTTGAATTTAGTGAGCACTTGAAGCGAAAAGAATTTAAGGAAAATCAATAAATCTAGCACTAAAAACCTAGAATGGATAAATACGCCGCAAAACCTAAATGAACTAAACTTAAATCAGAAATGAAATGGAAAATAAATACATTTAGATAGAAACTTATTTCATGACTGCAGAAGAAAATAAATTACAGTGAAGTGTAGAAAGATTATATTCGCATGAAGGTCCGTACTTAATAGACCTGAAAACGGTTATATATATATATATATATATATATATATATATATATATATATATATATATATATATATATATATATATATATATCCATGAACACGTGTTTCATCGTTAACCAAACCTCACAGGTTATTGTCTGGGAGTATTCCCTGGTGATTGCTTGTGTGCAACAGTTCTTGTGAGTAGATAATATTGGAATAAAAAATAATTGCTATTGTTGTTATTATTTGTAGTAGTGTAATATATTCGCATCAGCATTTTAGAGTGTGGAGTGTGCGTGACGTCACGAACTAAAATATATGTAGGAATTAAGATCGGGAAGAAAGAGAAGAAAAAAGAAAAAGTATGCGTGGGAAGTTATGTTAGGCAAGTATGCGACGGCTCTTCCTCTTACCCTTTTCAATTGAGAGCCAGCTGTGTCTGGAGGAGATTACTTCAAAGGGGGCTAGAGTTTCATGTGCGCATTATCAATAAAAGTGCCCACACAGACAAGTCTGAAAACTTATTGAAGACATCTCGTATCCATAAAACTTTCTAAACAATGTTCATCGGAATTGCCCCACCATGGTAATCGATGAGCCGCTGCTTATTGGTCTTTGTACGAGCTTGGCGTTGAATATGATCTCCCCACGCCTATCGATCCTGACATTCTGCTCTCGGGGTTAAAAGCGTTCTATTAGGTGTGGCGCATTTCGACAGTCATTTTATGGCTAGTCAACAGTCAATAGCATTAGCTTCCTATAAAATCCCGTCTATATATTTGTCGACGTCACTTCCTGAACTTTGTACTCGAGCCTATGTCGTGCTTTCATTTGTTGTCCTTTCAATCAAAAAATAAGATACACTTATTTAAATATTAGCAGGGTAACTCGACGTTGCCCGAAATTAGATGAGAACCCATAACATCATATTACGTTTTTATTCTTATTTGTAAACAATATTATATTACTCTAAGTTTGTCTGTCTGTTTGTTTCACTTTTCTTGGAAACGACTGAATCGATCTGAGTAAAATTTTATATGGACCTTTGTTATGATAAGGTGACGCGAACTAAGTATTACGATATCCGTTTGATGCGTGGTAAAGTAAAGAGATTAATAGGTATTAGTTACCACAATACTACGTTTACTCTAGAAGTTTTCTTGGAAACTACTGGTTTGATCTGAATTAAATCTTGTTTGGCTCTATGCTATAAGATGGGGGAATCTAAGTATTATAGCACCCATTCGATGCACAGTAAAAGATTAAGAGAAATTAATCGCTAAAATACCACATTTATTTCGGAAATTTTCTCAGAAATTACTGAGCAGATCTGATTTAAATTTTGTATATGCCTTTGTTATGATAAGGTGCAGCAAACTAATATTATGGTATCCGTCTGATGCATAGTTACGGATTAATAGGGATTAATATTTAATGCAAAACTGAGCAAAAATGTAACTATATTCAACCATTAATTTGGCATAAAGTCAATGGACTGTATGGTTTTGCCCGTTTAAAAAAGAAATTAAAAAAATTATATGTTTATGAACATTTTTATTTTATATTTTTAATTTTTTTATATTTTTCGAGTTATAAAGTAAAGCATCTCATTTCCTGTTTCGGAAGTTTTTCATAATTTTGACTTTCACTTTGAATCTTGTTTTGAATCAGTTTTTGCTGTTGTAATCTCCGTTTCGTAATAGAAGTGCTATGTATAATTGCTTCTAAGTGATAGTCTTCTGTGTGTTGAAGATGCAATCTTCAGTACAAGCAATATTAAAAATATAACTATGAATTACTTAAGATTTCTACCCGGTCATAACTGGCAGACAAACGACCCCGTGAATTAAATACCAAAATGTCTTATAGATTACTCTGTTTAACATTACGATTCCCGCGTTTGACAAGACACATCTGAAGAAAATCAGGTTACATTGACGAAAATGTTGTGAGAATAACATCCTAGATGAGAAGAGTAGTCAATACCACAGATATTTTATCGGAATTTTCACTTCGGACGTTTCCTAATTTAATAAATGCATTTCATGCTCTTTCTTGCAAAGTTTATTTCATAAATATCTTGCAAAAATTATTATTATACTTTTAATTATCAATGTTCCCATATATTGTAAAGCCATGTACATCAACCATACTAAAAAGTTTTGGCTCCAGCGCGGTTGTGTTCCGTGGTTTTCTTTGTCTGTTCGTCTTCTACCTGTGTCGTTGTTTCTCATATTGGGAACTACCGAGAGGTGCAGACACTGATTCACAATTATAAAAAATGAAATAAAACAAGAGAAGCAAAAGAGAACATAGGCTCCGACCCATTGAACTCTAAGTGCGTGTGTGATTCCATCGTAGGAAACGACCTTCTAAATGCTAACGTCTACATCTTAGTTGTCAGTCGAGGCCACTCATCGGTTCTGCTCTGAACAACAAACTATCCTCAGCTTTCGCAAACTGTAAAGTGCCGTCAACTGTCGTTAACTCAAGACTATCCGTAAAACTGCCTGTAAACTAACTCTAAAATATATTGACTTCTGTGTCCGATCATTTATCCCAATCACTGTCACACCTTGATTAACCATCCAATTTTCAATCGCCTTCGTGTATTTTTCTGGACAACCTCCCCCCTGTTGTTTTTCTACTAACCTCGTTTCCTATTCTTTTGTTCTGCCGATCATATATTTTCTCTTTTTGTTATAGTTTTCCTTCTTTTTTAATCATTTCCTAACACTTGGAGGGGGCGTCCATAATATCACACTATAACTTCGATAATACTTCATACAATGTAAAGAAGTAAGGTTCAAATAAGACATCGACCCGCCCTTAGATTGTCAGGTTCAAATATGCGTCTCACAACTGATTTATGTTTTTCTTTTTTATGTACAAGTTCGTCCGGATGACTTGAATAAAACTGATCAGAGTACACCGCATGCTCTTGGACTACACAATAGTAATGACCTATATCACTTTTGCGTCTTATCTATGTGTTGACAACATTTTAATTGAGAAAGCCGAAGAAGCACACACAACACACAAGCACACCGACGTCGTGTTTTATTTGTTTTTATCTGATTTTGTAGTTTTTAAACAGCACTGGCTGATCTATCATTAACTTTTCAAGATAAGAAATGCGAAATAAATAAAAATGTCTTCCACAATCTTTCGTCAACAATTGATTATCTTTCTCCACAAAATAGATACAAAAAGATCTATGAGATTTTGCGCTTGTTTGGTCATCGAAAAAGCTTGTGTTTATTTGACATTATTGTCGGCCTGAAACTACTTCATAGTGACTTTAGCTGTGTGGTCAGTTGCTCTGTCGCTGAAACTTTTTTACTGATTGTAACTGTAATTTTAATAGACCAAAACGGTCCTATTATATCATGTTTCGAAATAAAGAGCGTTGGGATACTCTTTCCAGATCAGCGGCTTCTGAAAGACTTTATATGGCGCTTCAGATCACAGTTTCCGTTGACGTGGTCTGATTGGAAGAAGTGAGTTTTTTCATTGAATCACAAATTTTAGAAAAATGTGGCATTTTTTGTTGGCAATCGGACTGACGTATAACCATACTCTTTATTTGCTTTTCTCTTCAATATATTTTGTTTTCACTTATTACCAAGTTGTGTCTTTCTTCCCGATCAATAGAAAAAAACATGCAAGAAAAAAATACTGAATAATATCATCAATATTAGCGGATTTATTGCCCATGCTTATACTAGAACACCCTGTGTGAAAACTATAAAAAGAAAACCGAAAATTGTTCACATGTTCATTGACGGTTCATCTTTATTGTTCAAAGACTTTCTGAAGAAAGAAATGAAGGTTAAAATTTGAAATACGTGAAAAGTGAAAAGAATATTTTCTTGTTTTCTTCGCCGAAATACATAAACGTTAAAATTAAAAAAATATTCTGTGCGTTTAAAAATTGGAATGAATGCATTTTCGTTTTGTTTGTTGTTTCTTTTTAATATCGATGCTACATATAAACTTTTGTTGGGGATTTGGTGCAGAAATTGATAGTACGAATTAAAATTTAAATTTAGTTTGCTTAGTATTAATTTCTGATTAAAGGAGATAAAGTGTTGAAATCATTGCATTGTTAAATTGTGCTAGAATTTTTAATCTTATGAGTGCTGACTCACCAATACTTCGGGTAGATTTGTTTAAAATAATTTAACGAGTTTATTTAAAGTTAAAGGAATGATCATATTGTAATATATAAGAGAATAATGCATTTATGGTATTTGAATGAATTCGTGGAATGTTTCACAGGTTCATCTAATTATCACAAACCTCAATATTTCATAGTCAACACATTATATCAATGCATGAGACTTACTATGAAGTATGACATTAATAAGAAAAACCAGCAATGAACATCTATCATATAAAGTAAAGTCATTTTCATTGGTGATCACTGTTAAACTGTACAAATTGATTGCATATTCTCTTTAGAGAACTTGGCAACATGATTAAGTACAGAACTTCCGGTAGTTCTATTATGTAAACACATTTATGGATTATCAGATTATACTAAAGTACTTGCTAATGTTATACTTGGCATATTCAGAGATATATTTGTTGTAGAGAGGTTTCCCACGCTATAACATACTGTTTTTTATTCACAAATGGTCACCCATCTGATACTGGATAGACCAAACGTCGCTTAAATTTGGTGATATACCGAGAACTACTCCGTAAATCCATATGTCCAGCTAGAACTGAGAATGTACGAAAACATGTATATACTGATTTAGAATGACCCTAAACAATATATGATAACAATGTTATTATAATATTTTGTTTTTGTTTTGTTTTATTTTCAGTTATAAAATTAGGAAACCCCCATTTTAAATGTATTTTTACTGGGCCAATAAAAATTGCAGACAAGATTTTTAAAACCAGACGTATTTTATTTCCACTGAAAACGCTGCTTCGAATTTCTTCCTTTTGTTTTTTTATTTTTCATTTGCGACTATCTCAGACACAACGTGTTGGGTCCGAGTGTTAAAATGTAATGATACCATTGAAGAAGATTAACGACTACCTTACAAAGTTTGGTACTCTTTGATAATAGTAATCGTTATGGGAACGCTCAACCTGATCAGAAAGTTTTTTTTTAAGTTACCAACTTTTTCCTGATATCACTTCGGGAATATTTCGTGTAATATGGAGAAATAAAGTAAAGATAAAACTTGGGCCAATCCATACGTTGTCAGGCGGAGGCATATAATCTCATATAGACTAAGATATTTTTGATGCGGGTTTGCATATGCGATACGTAAATATTTTTCTTCGTTTTAAAATGAAATTGAAAGGATTCAGATCTTATTAGATTATCGGATTCTTTCTGTTGTCAAAATAACATTTATGATTCAAAGAAAGTAAAAAATACAAATATTAAAGATAAAATAACAACAAGATACGGAATCTTCTTTTTTGAAGGTTCCATCGGATTTGCTTCTAGCGAAATAAACATTTAGAACGGCTATTGCAAATGGCGGTCTCCGGTTTCGATGGCGCTTAACGAAAGGAAACGTTAGCCGACAGATACACTTCAATGAGTTGGGAGGTTTGCCAGTCACATCAAATTTGAAGAATTTCCAGGAAATAAGAAAAACTTTCCAAATATATTGTGGATATATCAAGGTTCTTTTCACGTTTAAAATTGTTTTTCTTTCTTTTATTGTTACCTCGCTATGATCCTTCTTGCAAGGCACTGATTCAATATCTTAATCGTAATTCTCAAGTTCAAGGTATTAAAAAGCCTTATGCTGCAACTAAGATTTTTCTATTTTTTAATCCGAAGCGATCCATCATGGCGTAAATCACTCCGACCCGATATCTCGGTGCTTTCCAATCGTTTAATTTTAAAATTCATTAATACTACACAGAAACGGCAATCTATTCGACATTACCAAATTATCAAATACTTATTTTTCTGTAATGAGGAATATCAAATAAATGACCTAAATTGTGCCAAATAACCTTTATATACATGTGATTCAAAAACTCATCTTGTTTTGCACTCTCAATCGACTCTTTCATTTCGGTTGATTTTGGGACTCTACTTCCACAACTCCCAGTAATGTGTATCTATCGTGTTCATTAAGCGCAATCATCGCTTCATAATCCGACAGTTCTATTCCATCAGTTGTTTCGAGTTTTCCAATTTTAGTCTTAAGCTTTGCATACTTTTCTATTACGATTTCAATTCGAATATCCTTGCTAATGATTATGGCTGTATTTATTACATTTTCCCCATTTGTCTTTTGCAGATAGATACAGATTATTCATTTCATGGGGTGGTTGATATTTTTTTCAAATCGGTATCCCGCATTGTACAGACTGAGTATGTTGCTGAGTGACATCACTTTATAAAATGCGTGAGTTTCTCTGGAAATGTCCTCCTTATATTTTCATATATTTTTGTGGAAGACAAGAATGCTACACTCTGTCGAACGCCTTCGAAATGTCAAGTGAAATAGCTTTACCTTTTTCTGATTTTTCAACAAACCGATAGATCCGCTAAGTTATAATAGTAAAAATATCAGCAATTTAACAAAGAAACACGAAAGATATATTAAACATAAAAAGACAGATGTTTTTGCAAACTGGCAAGGCTTACCGTTGACCAACCTTTCAAAGAAATGCTAATAACGTAGAGCAAATGTAGAAGGCGATTTTTAGTCGGATCAAACTGATCATCGGCATTTTTAAACATAGGGACAAAGAACGACATCTTCAAAAACGAAGGTTGACATTAACGATACAAAAAGAGAGGTTGAATACTTTCGAGAGGATAGAAGAACATTAGGAACAAAAACTTTGATAAAGGTCACAGAAACTGAATTAGCATTGGAGGCCTTAGATTGGTAAAAATGCGAAAGAACATTTATAACCTTCTATGGAATGATAGTTACAGAATCAAGAGTCTGGACTGTTTTCTAAAAAAATAAGGAATAACAGCAGCATCCTCATTAAAAGAAGAATCGTCAGTAGACCGATATAACTTATTCTTAGAAAATGAAATCAGCCATCAGTGCCAGTTTCCATGTCATGTTTTGATTCTTTTCTCTATGAAGCTGTACCATATTTTGTACATCCTGAAGAATTTAATTGTTCCTGCTTGAAGGATTTTTCCGTAGGTTTTCTTGCAGTCAATCAATCGTATATTCTTTTTATGCTTTTAATCAAACCATTTTCTTATGTTACTTATGTTACTTTATATTTTTCCACGCATGTTTTTGCTATTTTTGGCACCGAAAATTACTAAATTTCAGCATATTCTCATCTAACAAATTATTATTCAAACAAATACATTGAGGACATTGCCAAGGCTGCCACAAAGAAGAAGGGTTCCCGCTAACGCGTTAAAAATTACTCAAAGCGAAGGGAGAAAGCACTCTATGTCGTTACAAAGCCACAATTTGACAAATATGTGCAGGTGCATCTATCACTAGTTTTTTTACTCTTAGACAGAGTCCAAAAATGCGTCTCAAATCTAATAGGTTCAACAGTGTCGGCCAGGCTCCAATCGCTGTCCCTTCACCGCAATATATCGCTGTACCTGTTTTACTTAATATTTACTTTAATGAAATGTGCTCTAATGAACTCATAGCACTTGTGCCCCCTCGACGTACATACTACTTATTAACCCGACATGTAACAAAACTTCACTCCTTCATTGTTGAAGTCTATAAGTCCCAGAAAATTTTCTACTTTAGTTGCTTTTCCTTTAGACTGTTAGACTTTGGAAATCCCTCTCTGTTATCTGTTTCTGCTGAAGTTTAAATGCAATGTAAACAGACATCTCGCTACTCAAGTCCTAACAGTCTCCTGTTAAACACGATCTCAAATAGTATCCCTTTACGTTCCGAGTGGCAATGTGCTTTGTTTGAGGTGAAAAAGAGTTTTTAAAAATCTAAATTTATTATTTTGTGGAACCAAATCCATCTACTACTCATGCAAGATCTCATTAGTGATCTAATCTATGCGTCACGTATACTTTTTCGTGTTTGCAATTTTAGTCTGCTAAGTTTTTCTTGGTCAGTTCTTGCTTTATTTATTCTTTTTCACTTCATTATTTTTTAACTCTACTTTTACTTAAACTCTCTATCAGCTAAAACATAACGTGCATACATCCTTAAGCATTCTATTAGCCATTTTTTTACATAGGCATCATCACTTATCAAGGCCCAGGGGCCACTCGAGAATAAGGGTTAAAGAGTATGCAGTAGTCAATTGGAAAATATAGTAATTGTCAGTAATAGAAATCCAGTAAATTTGTTAACTTAAGGGGAACAGCTTATCAAGAACTTGTTTACATTGGACTTGAAGACAACCATATTGTAGTCATCTGGAAAGCTGAAAAATGGAAACAGGCGTGCAGTTCTAAGAAAGAAGCTTTGTTCATGGAATCTACGCTTAGGTTTAGGCACAGATAAAGAGTGGGGGAATTATTGATAGTGTTTTCAGCTAGACGAGTGTTTCTTGTGAAAGTTTGGCGAGGGGGGACCATAGATTGAAGCTCAGTGCCATGAACATAAGGATAAAGCAAAGATAAATTCGCTACATCTCTTTTGTGAGAAAGAGGTTGCAGGGAAGAAAAAAGAACATCTCCTATGAGACTACGAAGTCTATTTGAACTCTCTCAAGGCAGGATGTACTTTCTAGCTGCTCCTGCCCAGATGTGGCAACAGTACTCCATCCTTGGATGAACGTGGCTCTTATATAGATAGAGAATTGCATCAGCAGTGAGATGTTTACTGGATCGATAGATGAATCCCACCATTTTTCCAGCGGCTTTGGCAACAGATTTGATGTACGTGTTCCATTTCAAATCAGGAGTAAAGGTCAAACCCAGAAGCTTGTCAAAACATGAGGCCTTCATTTCAATTGATGCCAAATGGGAATCAGAGCGTTGATGATGTAAAAATAGAAGCTTGGTTTTAGATGCATTAAAAGTAACCAGCTACTCCTTTCCCCATTGTACCACGTGCTCAAGATCAGAGGAGAGAGAATCGGAGAGAACTTGGTCGTTTACGGTCGTAAATGTGCTATCATAGATAATGATGCCATCAGCATAAATGCCTACGAATGATGTAAGGATTTGATTTGGAAGATCATTAATATAAATCAGGAAGAGAGCTGGGCCCAGGATGGAACTCTGAGGTACTCCAGCATAAATACTGTGAGCTTCTGATTTCTGCCCATCAACTACTACTCTTATGAACCTATCAGAGAGAAATGATTTGATAATTGAGAAGACATTTCCAGCTATACCATAGCTGGAGATAAAGGCCTTTGATATTTCAAGAGCAATTGCCCTAGAAAAGTAGCCTCCGTCGAGAGATTCACTAATCCTATGAGATATAACTGTAAGCACATCTACTGTAGATCTAGCAGAACGGAAACCATATTGTGTGTCACTAAGAAGGTTATTTTTACTTAGATGGTTGATTACTTCTCTATTTAACACAGATTCCAGCAACTTACTCATGACGCACAGGAGACTTATTGGTCTGTACTAAGAGGAAGACGACCGATCACTTGAATTCTTAAATACAGGGCATACTGATGAGATTTTCCAGGCTGATGGGAAGCAATTCTCCTTAAGACAACGTTTAAACAGTTTTGTAAGTATGGACGCTAGTTCTGGTTGAAGTTTTTTGAGTACTATAATTGGAATACCGTCATGGCCTGTTGCTTTACTGGAATCAAGGATTTTGATTAGCTTGGCAACATCACGCACAGATATTTGTATATCACATAGCATATTTTCTGATACAGGAGGAAATATTGGGGGTTGGTGGCCTTGGACGCAAAGGGTAGAATTAGGTGCAAAGTTCTTGGAAAAGACTTTGGCTTTGTCTGATGCTGACGAAATGACCTCAGGTCCATTGATGATAGTCAGGATAGAGCACACGTTTCTGTTCAGGATTCTGTTTGCTATTTGCCAAAACTGGTGGGAATCAAGCCGCTGCTCAGCTACATGTGACTTGACGGACTGAGTATACAACTCTCTTGCTTTCTTTATTACAATGGTTTCTGGCAGTTCTGAAAGTAGCTTTAGTTTATATACATCTATTACGATTGAAGCAATGGAAAAATTATTTCTGTGCGCAATGGCAGCAGCACATTCTTGAGACAACTACGGCTGGCTGTAAGGTTTTAGCTGGAACTTTTTCGAGCGTATGAAAAGGTCAATACCTACAATTTACCATTCTGTCAAGTCTTATACTATAGAGGACACATCCTTTTTATACATGGAACGCAGAGGTAGATCTGATATAAATGTAAGGAAGCTATCCCAGTCTGCCATAGAGTATCGATATACTGTACGATGGAGAGGTACGTCTGAAGAGTTTTTACATTTCATTTTTATCTTAATTGATACAACAAAATGGTCGGAAGATCCAAGTGGAGACAGAACGGAAACTGAATATAGTTCAGGGCAAGTTGTGAGAAAAAGGTCTAGTAGACTGGCCGTCATTGTCGCGCACACGGGTGGGCTCGTGAACAATCTGAGTGAGGTCATAAGCAATGGAGAAATCGTGACAGAGCTTCCCCTCATCATCGGTCTTGTTTGAGTGGGTTAACTATTCCTCATTGTGAACATTGAATTCTCCATATACGTGAATTTTAGCTGAAGGAAAAGCAATCTTAGGACATGGTCAATTTTCTCAGATATGCTTTTAAACATAGTAACTCCGCTCTTGTGGCGACGATAGAGAGTAAATATAAACGCAGTAGTATGAGAAAGTGCAACCTGAAAGCACATATAGCGTAAGTTAGGATCTTCTCTAGATCTTCGTTCTACTACATGGAAAGCCATCTTTAATATAGGCACATATTCCATGCCCATGGCGATCTTGAGGTTCAGATTTGGAAGTTAAGTTAGAGTATCCTTTAATTTTTAACTCATCTACGGCAATAGTCTGTCCAATGCCAGTTTCGCTTAGGAATAATAGGTCTGGTTTAATCTCCTGTAATTGTGTTTCGACCACTGGAAGGTTGGAATGTAGACTCCTGATGTTGGAGAAGGAGACATGGTAGTGGAAGTGGACATGGTATGTTGGAAGTTGAAGATCCGGGTTTAATCGTGTATTTTTTCTTGAAACTTTTCATGATGGAGTTTTGGGATTTGTGGACTAGGTCACCAGACTTGCTTAGAGCAGAACAGAAAGGGAAAGTAAGAGAGAAAAAGACACGACGATAAGGTAAAGCCGTAACAATTACCCACTAATCTGGCATCGAGAGTCCCAACCAGAAGCTACTGCATGGTCCAGAATCCATTGACCAAATGGCAATACAGCAGACCCAGTACTTTGCACCTGCTGTAGGACAGCCTCCTTAATGGCCCAATGTTCGGGTGCTTGACTAAGAGGCGGATAACGTCAGCCCGGATAAACCATTTACCTCCAGCATTCTTACTAGTGACATGACTACAAGGATAGACATAGAAACAGAATATTTCCGAGATCTTTGGCGGCTGTTCGCACAGAATACTGCCAAGCTAGAAAAAAGCTTTTTCTTCTCCCTTTATGAGAAAAATCACTCATTTAAAATGAGGACTGGGGGACAAATAAAGAGAAGCAAGAGTAACGGGAGCTGCCGGGTAAAGCATCCACGATGCATTCTCTACTCTCCATTAAAAAAATGAATAAAAATTAAAAAATATTAAGTATTGTACTCAATAAAATCTAACCTACGTGTTTAAGGGAAAGTACAGAAATAGATTCCCCTCTCACTAACTGAAAATAAATGGAATTATCGTAACTATTTCTCCTGTAAAACAAAATATTAACTTGCTAGATATCAGGACATCTGTGGACGAGAACATCTATTATTAAATAAAACTAATCAAACAAATGAAAAACTGAAATAAATACGTAAATATTAACATTTGCAGTTAAAAATAATATTAAATAGGAACAGCCGGACTCGTAAAAAATTTTTTCAAAAACCTGGCAAATACATCCGGCGAATCCAATGCAAAACAGATACAAACAACTGCACTAAAATAATCTTAACGAAATCTTTCAGATAGAATGAGAGGTAAAGGGTGAATGCCTTCCAGCAAATGGGATGTTCCATCTTCAGGTAGAATGAAATGATTTTTTAAAAGCGAAAGAATCGTATCGTAAATTTTCTTGTAGTTGTTAATGGCTGTTATTTTTCTTTTCTAGTCCTTCTGACATTCAGTATCTCTCCATCAATATAGAGTAGGAAATGGTTGTGTGTTATTGAGCTCCGAGCATTGTCAAGTTACCTAAGTTATTATTATTATTATTATTATTATTATTATTATTATTATTGGCTCACATGGAGCTTCCACATAAGTCAACAAACGATCTGATTGGAAACCTGCGGTATTCTCTGGAAGCTGAGTGACAACAAGTCTCCCCAGACGTCCAGACCTCTCCACCTCCTTCGATAGCATTTGCAAATGAATTTGCATCATCGCAACAGCCGCTTACCATTGATTTCTCGCTGGTAGTGCCCATTGGTTTATGCTGGAATTTGAGTGGCACTCAGCCTCCCCAAGGTCCCAGTTCTCTTTGCGCTTGTCCAGCCGAGGTCTGGTTGGCGCTCGCTCCTCGGTCTTTCAGTCCTTATTGACCCTTCTCAGCCCTTTGGTATCATTTTTTTTCGGGGGGGGGGTCGGTGATGAAACAATGGGGGAGTGCATGATGGGGGGTGTAGAACTTGTAAATATGCAGTTTCGGTGTTCTTCATTCCCTGTAACGCTTATTCGTCTTGTATTATTCTCCGCATTCATTCCCTGTAACGCTTATTTGTCTTGTATTATTCTCCGCATTCAAGGGTTTTCCTTAATATTTCAGTCGTTTTCATTATCGTTAGTCGTTGTACTTTTGCAGTTATTCCTCTGATTCCAATTTCTGACATTCTTTTTTCGAAGTTTTTCGGGATTGTTCCTAGTGCTCCTACTATTATCGGTACTATTTGGACTTTCTTCATCATCCAAATCCCTTTTAACTCTCTGGCTAGTTCTGTGTATTTGCTTCGTTTCTTCTTTTCTTTCATACTCACCCTGTGGTCAGCTGGGACTGCAAAGTCCACGATTTCTTTCTTGTTAATTATTACGACATCTGGTCTTCTTGCTTGGATGGGTTTGTCCGTCTGTATGTCCATGTCCAATAGAATTTTGTGGTTCTCGTTTTCAGGTGCTGTTGCAGGTTTGTGCGTGTACCATTTGTCTGTACGCTCAAAATGCAGTCGTTTACACAATAACCAGTGTACCACCCTCCCCACTTGGTCATGCCTGTTTTTGTATTCCTTTTGGGCAAGTTTGCTGCATTCGCTTACTATATGGTTTATCGTTTCGTCTCTTTGTCCACAGAGTCTGAATTTGCTGTTTTCTTGTGTTTTATCAATCCTTGCTTTGATATAGTTGGTTCTTATCGAGTTATCGTGTGCTGCACTTATTAGATATTCAGTTTCTCGGTTTATATGTCCTTTTCGCATCCATGTCAAGGTGTTTTCGTTATTCTCGTCTTTTGTCATTCTTATGAATCTTCCGTGGAGTTGTTTCCCTTCCCACTTCTCTTTTCTCGTTTTGTCGTTTGTCTCTCTGTTTTCTGTTTTGTTTTGTTTTTTCAGTGTCTCTCGCTGCCATAATTATTCTTTCAGTGTTTTGCATTATGTATTTTTCTAGTTCTTTTGTCGTGTCCTTCACACAGTCTTCTATAGAGATCAGTCCCCTCCCACCGTCTTTCCTTTTCACGTAGAGTCTGTCAATATCGTCCTTTGGGTGTAGTGCATTATGCATGGTCATGAGTTTCCTGGTTTTCTGGTCGAGTTGTCTCGGTTCTTCTTTTGTCCACCCTATAAACGGTCCAGAGTATCTTACTAGTGATACTGCCCATGTATTAATACCTTTTATTAGGTTTCTACTATATAATTTAGTTTCCAGGAGTTTTCTTGTTCTCCTGAGGTATTCCTTTTCAGCTTTCTCTTTCATTTCTGTTGCTCTGATGGTGTCCGCTTCCAGAATTCCCAAGTATTTATAGTCGTCTTGTTTCCCTAGTGCTCTCATTTCTGTTTGGTTGGGTAGTTCCATGCCTTCTGTCGTTTCCAGTTTTCCCTTTCTTATAACTAGTTGTGCGCACTTTTCCATTCCAAATTCCATTTTGATATCTTGGCAGAAGATTCTGGTAGTGTTAATTAGTGTCTCTAGCTCCTTTTCGGTCATTGCAAAAAGTTTCAGATCGATGTACATCAGGTGGTTCATTTTTTCCTCTGTATTGGAGAACTTGTATCCGGCTTGGCACTTTCTCAGAATACTGTTCAAGGGCATCATGGCTATGATGAACAGTAGTGGTGATAGCGAGTCTCCTTGGAAGATGCCTCTTTGTATGCTAATTACTGTTATGTGTTGTCCATCAGCTGTCAATTCCAGTCTCCATGTTTTATTGCATTTTCTATTACGTTGGTGATCCTGCTTGGTATTTTATACATTTTTAGGTATTCTATTATCCATGCTTGGGGGATCCTGTCGTACGCTTTTTTGTAGTCGATCCATGCCATGGCTAAATTCTTTCTCCTCCTTTTTACCTCCTTGAGGATCTTTTGATCTATATATAACAGGTCATTTGTTCCTCTTTTTCCTTTTTGGCATCCTTTCTGCTCCTCGGGGATGAGTCCACGGTTATTCAGGGAGTGGTAGATTTGTTCCCTCAGTTGTGCTGTCAGTATCTTCCACATAGTTGGTAAGCACGTGATTGGCCTATAGTTGCTAGGGACGGTTCCTTTCTCCGTGTCTTTCTGTAGCAGTGTGGTTCTACCTTTTGTCATCCAGTCTGGAATGCTTGCTTCCTGTATACATCTCAGGTTTTGGGCTAGCCTTTCGTGTAAGGTTGTGAATTTTTTTAACCAGTATGCATGTATCTCGTCGTGCCCTGGTGCTCTCCAGTGTGCCATTTTTCCTATGGTTTTCTTTAGGGTTTCCTTGCTGATTTCATTCACTGTTCCTTCTTTTATTTGTTGTAACTCTTCTTTCATGTCTTTCAGCCACTCGGTATTTCTATTGTGGTCTCGTCGCTCTTCCCATATTTTACTCCAGTAGAGTTTTGTTTCTGTGAGATTTGGTTGTTCTGTTTTTGTTTTTCCTCCGTTCACATTTTTGTAGAATTGGCTTTCATTAGTTTCAAATGTTCTATTTTGTTTGCATTGTTCAGATTTATATCTATATCGTCTCAATCTCGCTTCTTTTGCTTTTATTTCTCGGTCCAGTTCTTCATGTTTCTTGTTTAGCCTCTCCCTGTCAGTTACATTTCCAATATTCCGTTTTCTCCACATCGCTATCTTCCTGTTGATCATTTTGGTTTCTATTTTATGTTTGTGTATTTGGGTTTCTAGTCTTATTTCCCATCCAGGTCTTGTTGGTCCGCTTGTCCCCGGTTGTTTTTCTGATTTAAGTTTCATACTTACCATTTTGGCGCCTGCGTAAATCAGGTTGTTTAAGTCTGTGATTGTGTTTGTTGGGATATGTGGGAGGAGTTTGTTAACCTTCTCTGTTTCAGTTGTTAATTCATTCTGCTCTTGGTTCTTTGACGATGGAAGCTTTGTTTTTTCTTCGTTCATCAGCTGTATTATTTTGTTTATTTCATTTGCTGTTAGTTCTGTTTCATTGTTGTCGGTTTCCACGTTTGTAGGCTTCGTTCTTTGTTGGTCCTCGGCCTTCGGTGTTTTTACTTGTGAGGCTTCAACTTGTGGGGTTGCTCTATTATTATTATTTTTTTAATTATTATTATTATTATTATTATTATTATTATTATTATTGTTGTTGTTGTTGTTGTTGTTGTTGTTGTTGTTGTTGTTGTTGTTGTTGTTGCTGCTGTTATCATTATTATTATTATTATTATTGTTATTATTGTTGTTGTTATTATTATTAATATTATTTTTCTTATTATTATTATTATTTTTGTTGTTGTTGTGTTTATTATTATTATTATTATTATTATTATTATTATTATTATTATTATTATTATTGTTGTAGAGAAATGTAGATGTTAGGAAATAGAAGATATTCAGAGAAAATATTTCGATAACAAAGAAAAATGTTGAAAAATAAACCAATTAGTTGGAGTCGTAATGAAATTTAATATTGTAAATAAAAATTCAGATTATAATGTAGATAGATAAATAAAACAACAACAATAATAATAACCTCTGACGTCAGAGAGTTGAATACAGGATAGTTTTTTATATATATGTTTCAAGTTTCTTATTTTTATAAGGAAGTATCTTTGTTTATAATATTGTTAAAAAAGTAATATTTCTCTTCTTTCAAAAATATAAGTCAAACAAACCTATTTCCATAGAAACGCGTAAACTAAAACTGTATATATATATATATATATATATATATATATATATATATATATATATATATATATATATATACAGTTTTGTATTTTTGCATCAACAAGATTTACAACGCTTACAAAATTTGTACTATTTTAAATTCGACATAATTAAAGAAAAATAAAAGTACAGAAAAATCTTCATATGTTATTTAATTGGAATTCATTATTGAGATGAGTATTGTTTATTAATTTTATTTATCAAGATGATGGTAATAGTTCGCAATTAAGAAAATCTTTATATTGCATGTACTTGTCACGAACGAAGATGTCATATTCCAAAAGTCACATAAATTTATAAAGTAGTTTTTAACTAAGAAAGTCAAAATTAACGATTTTTAGTGAAATAAAACGTCCGAATTATTTTGAATACAAACAAAATATCGGTAGTCGAAACGAATCAAGTTTATTATTTCTGTCAAAGAGTTTTTTGGTGAATACTATTTTTGTAAAAGTAAGGTTTATCGTCGTATACAAATATAAGTCAAGAAACACAAGCATATTTCTATTAAAAAACTGTGTAAACTAAAATTGTATATATATATATATATATATATTCCCAAATAGTTTTAAATTTTTGCATTAACAAGTATTATAAGACTAATAAAATTAATTAATTAATCGAATTTTTTATCATGCAAAATAAAAATCGTTATTGTTAAGACATCCATTCTTAAAATTATCCAACAAATGTGTTTCTATAAGTTTAATTTAAAAAGAAATAGTTGAGATCTAGAAACTTTTTATTTTAATAATTTCTTTGGATTTAAATTGATTTCATTTAAAAATCATCTACTATATTCATAATTGTTTGATTGTCTCTTACATTAGTTCAAATTACATAATATATAATATACGTTATTTTGCATACATAATTCTTGTTTTTGTTTTTAAATTCTTATATATATATGTGTGTGTGTGTGTGTGTGTGTGTGTGTGTGTGTGTGTGTGTGTGTGTGTGTGTGTGTGTGTGTGTGTGTGTGTGTGTGTGTGTGTGTGTGTTCAGTTTCAGTGAGAATCTAATCCTGTTTTCATTTCTTAATGCAATTCTAGGTAAATAATATATGAATTTTATTCTTTTAAATCCATGAAATAATTTTAAAAAACGCGAAGAATATTACTTCACAGAAACAACATACAACGTTTTAATTTTGAATGAATTCTTGTTTTATTTTTGAATCAATATTGAATTATTTCAGTTTCAGTATAAATCATATTACAGTAAAATTATTTTTCGTCTATTTAGAATAGAATTATCGTCGGTCTATTTAAAATAGAATTATCGTCCATTAGACTGAAATAGTCTAATCGTCTATTTTACTGAAATTGAATTATGATCAGTATATTTGAATTAAAATTTTAGCTTTTCTGCTTTAAATAAAATTATCGTCCAAATGTTTGAAACAGAATTAATGTAACTCTATTGAAATAGAATCACTGTCCGCCTGACAAAAATTGAATTTTAGTCAGTGTTTTTAAAATAAGATTATCATTGGTCTATTCGAAATAGCAATATCGTCGTTTGTTTTAAAAAGAATTTTCGTATGTCCGTTTATTTGGCATTATCGTTTTATCTGTTTGAAATTGATTTATCGTCGGTCTAATTAAACTGCAATTTGTATCGTCTGCCTGTAATACAATTTTCGTCTGTCTGTTTGCAAAAGCATATTCATCGATAACTGCATATATTGACTAAAAGCTCTTTAGAATTCTTGTTTTCTTGTAGTCTTTTTTGTTGTTGTTCTTTGCTTGTCATCGTTTGCTGTTTATAAATCAATTTTGCTAGAAATGGTGAAGAAGAAGAATCGTTCGATATTTGACAACTTCGATTTTATTTAGCAATAACAGATTGAATGTCTAGTATATCTGTAGGCGAAGCAAAGCAGCGCCACAAACGATGCCATCTAAACTTATTCACGGAAAGCAGACGGTCGCAGTATTTGAAGTTAGTTTTTCAATTTAAAAAGCCCTTAAGAAAAAAACACTTTGCGATTTAAAGTGAAAACAAATTACCCTCCACCGACACGAACTCTCTTTACGTCTAAAGCAATCGTGAATAAACTTACTTCCATATGACAAACTCGCCTTTCATGCGTTCGAGTGCTGACAGAATATCATAAATATTAATATAAATCGTAAAATCAGTATTTCCTCATCATTCTTTTGTGTTCCGACGAATCTTCCTCGTGCGAAACTCCCATAGAATGTTCATGCTAGATTTATTTAACCATGACATTCGAATGACAACCTAAAATAGAGGTTATCTTCTATGTAATGACCTCCTCCTATTTCTGAATGTGAGAAAACATAAAGTTGCAGCGCACAATGTACATCGAAAGAAATACATTATGCATGTGTACTACACGACTAGCGCATATTAAGAAATATATATATATATATATATATATATATATATTTAAATGTACAGAAGGTCAGAAAAACATTAGTACCGTCGGTTTCAAGCCCAACACAAGGGGGATCAGTTGATTGTAAATCGTAAATAATGTTAGGCTCTCGTCAGCCATGTTGAAACCGACGGTACTAATGTTTTTCTGACCTTCTGTACATTTAAATAAATAAATATTAAGCTCTTATATCGAAAAAGTTTTTTCTTTGTAATCGAGCACTTTGTTGGAATTCTTTCCCAAAAACAGTAAACATATATATATATATATATATATATATATATATATATATATATATATATATATATATATATATTACGATGTCGCTAACATCCCTTGTTCAAGACGAAAGTAGGTTCATTCCACTGTCGGATTTCGTTGCGGTTGTCTTCATCTGTGTTAGTTAATAAGGCTTTCTTGTGTGCAGCGCATTTTCTCAGTTTGTAGAGTGCTTGCCTCGCATGCAAGGAACTCGGGTTTCGAATTTCGATTTGGGATGTGTCTAACTTGTTGTATCCAACTGATGAGCCCAAATGATGATGAAACTTCCGGTTTGTTTGTCCATTGTACGCTGTGGAAATAATTATATATTATCTCGTATTCTGGAGGTGCTATAGTCGTGACATATATTATCGTTAGGTAAGCTTGTCATGACATAATTCTCTCACATTCTGAAGGATATATATATATATATACATACATATATATATATACTAGCGGGGGTACCCGGCGTTGCCCGGGTGTTTGGAGGTGTGTGGTGTTAAATAAAAAAGAAACCGGGGTAGGATCGACCCCGAAGCCCTGAGGCGAAGTTTGAAAATAAAATCGGCCAGCCAGAATGAGTTACTGAAAGATGTTTGAATTTATTTAAGTAAGAACCAAATTGACAGGTGCACGCCCGGAAGTCGTCGAGTGTTACGACGACGACGACGATGGCGTAGGTTTAGTTGTTATAAGCGAAGTAAAAAAAGAAAACAACGTTTTAATTAAGGGAGGGTAATCAAAACATCGAAAAAAAACACAAAAAAACTAACGTAAGGCAAACGAACGATGAAAACATATATATATATATATATATATATATATATATATATATATATATATATATAATAAATTCCACGACCAAACAACGTCGCAGCCCACAAGAGCCATGACAGTCAACGAACCGGAAGTTCAAGACTCGAGTTTCGCCCTCATTTGGGCTCATCAGTTAGACACATTCGAACTCATTCGAACTCAGGATTCGAAACCCGAGCCTCTTGAATGCGAGGCAAGCACTCTACTAACTGAGCAAACGCCCCGCATACAAGAATTTCTATTAACCTACACATATCAAGCAAACCGCGCCGAAATCCGACTGTGCAATGAACCTACTTCGTCTCGTCAAGGGACGCGGTCATCCAACCAGCTAATAACCCCGCCGATGTCACAAGTAGGAGTTTTAACTCGAAAGGACTATGCCATCCAGCAATGCTAACCAAGCGAGCAACTTATGATAGGATTTTCAGAATGTGAGAGATTGTATATAATAAATTCCACAGCCAAATAACGTCGCAGCTCACAAGAGCCATGACATTCACAGAACCGGAAGTCCAAGACTCGAGTTTCGCCCTCATTTAGGCTCATCAGTTAGACACATCTGCACTCAGGATTCGAACTCAGGATTCGAATATATATATATATATATATATATATATATATATATATATATATATATATATATATAATTGTATGGGGCAAGCTGAACATCTCATCCAGAAAACCATAGTACACATAGAAGTTTAGATAAAATTAATATGAGTAAACTGTGATTTAAGAGGTACATTATAAGTTGTGAAATAATAATTAATAGTCGGTATGTTCAGTTAACATGAAAGGAAGCCAAACTGTCGTAGTCTTCAATAGTTAATCGAATCACTACCAAAACATAAAATAACTAAATATCCTGGGAGAAAACAATTAACCCAAAAAAATTAAGGTAAAAAACATAGACACATAAGAATTCTTATTGATGGGAAAATGGAACATAGAAAATAAAAGGGGGGAGGTGGCATTAGATGAGCGTAGACAAGATGGCATGAAAAAATGAATTAAGATATAGTAGCATTAACAATATGGATAAATTTATTAGGTTGATTTACAATATTAAGCTGGTTAAATTTCATTGTTAGAATATTTAACGTTAAAGAAATCTAGTTAGTGTAAATGGGTTTATTTAGGATGTTAGTAAATAAGTATTAATAATATAACACAAAGTAAATAGAAAATTTCTGTTTAAAAAACTAACTTTCATAACATGCTAGAAGGATTTAAATACTCACGATCAATAATCCGACTAGTACTTGAACAAGGAGATATGCATAGCTAAATATTAATTAAATATAACAAGAAGAAAAAACATAGAGAAAATGGATGATATATATGGATGTAATATTGGGCTTAAAATAGCAAAGAAGATACAAAATGTAAAATTAAATAGAATGGGTTAGCAAAATGAAATAAAATAATCTAAGGAAAGAATAAATAGCTTCAGTCAACTAAAATTCAAGTTAAGTAGAAATAAGGTGAACAAGATTCTAAGATGATGATTTTACAAGAATTGCCTCCCTTTGACTGCCAATAATATTAAAATAGACGGACAAAAATAATTTTACTTCTAATAATAAAAATTTAAAAACTAAGCACACACAACGTAAATAATGTTGAAATAAGAAATTATAATTTAAATACATATACATATAATAAATCATATTATAAATAGCGACGATGCTAACAAAATTTGTGGAAGGAATTTAAATTCAACTATCAACGAGGCCTTCGAAAAATGTAAACAAAAGACAGGAACGAAGAAAAAACAAAATGAAGTTTCGAACTTAAGTTAAATTACTTAACAAGAGTACTTAAGCTGGATTATAAATTATAGATCTAATAATTAATATAACTAAAAATTGGACTCGAAGAATGGTAAAAAAAAATAAAAACAAACTAGCGGATAAATGAATTTAGATAAATTGAAAATAAAAGTATCGGAAAATGATTATATTATACTATATATGCTCTGGAACACAATAAAAAGCCATTTACTGAGCTTGGATTTTTGAAAAATTTACAAAATTTATATAAAAAAAACTTTGAGGAAGAACTTTTAATATTTTAAGTAAATTATCAACCAATATATATATATATATATATATATATATATATATATATATATATATATATATATATATATATATATATATATATATATATATATATGATGACCTGAATTGTTCAAGATTGAATGAGGATCACTACTATGTACTTTTCCCTCATCACATTTCATTTTTGCATTAAATACTAATATCTCTTGATCGCTATGCACCTAACGGGAATCATGATAGTTATTTCGCTGTATATTATTGTAATACATGTTCATACAAAATTTCGGCCAGTTCTGCCTGGTAGTTTCCGATAAAAACTTCTAGAATAAATGAAGTATTGTAGATCCCTATTAATTTCAATGGGAAGTGACGATGGTCTATTGATTAACGACATGTACTGACGACCTGGATGTCCCAAGTTCGAATCCAGTTCATTCAACAAAAATCACTTTCACTTAAGATGTTGGCAACCTTCACATGGTCCCTCCCGTGAGTACTTAATGTCTGTCGGGAAAGAATTCTGATTAGAGAAATATCGGGGAACCCAATGCAAACAATAAAATCTTCGGACTCATACGATATTAGTCCCAATTAATTTACGACTGTACATCAAACGGATACTATGGTAGTTAGTTTGCTGCACCTTATTATAATAAAGCTAGACATATAGACTAAGATATGCGTGTGTGTGTGTGTGTGCGTGTGTGTGTGTGTGTGTTTGCATGCTTGATTAAATAACAGTAACAATTCCTTTTTTTCTGATTCAAGGTGAACTGGAACTCGTCATATCTGCAAACATTTTCGTCTCTGATGAGTTTTCATCAGACACGTGATGCGTTACAAAATATAAATTGGTTATTTTATTGAGAAAATCGATTGAAAAAGTATATGCTCTCCACCTTAATATCAACCCTGGTTGATGTTGGGTTTGTTTGTTTTTTGGAGTGGGTAAATGTTTACATTACATTCACCTCCACAAAAACATCATTCAAATTTTGTGCAGACAAATGCTTCTAAAGATATAAGCACATGCATTCTGCAGTGCCTGCTAGATTTGTACTCACGGGCAAAAATCCACTTCTCTCCTATTGACACTGTCACCAACCATATCATTTGTGGGTTGGTATGCTGCCTACGATTTTCAGTTAAATTTGGGGGATTTTATATCTACCACACCCAACTAAAAAGAGGGTGCTCTGCTCCGATATACGTTCTTTACATGGGAATGTTGGGTTGTCTATTCAAAGGGGAAGTTGGTTCTATCTATTCCGAAAGCCGTTTTTAACATGGTGAGTTTCTATCAATCTAATCAGTCCATATACAGTGAGAATCCCTACATTCTAAGAAATCTGTTTATACTTTCTATTCTTATTCTAATGGACAATTATTCCTAATTTTATTATTGCATACGGATTTACGCATTCCCTTATTTGCTTTTTCCAGATTCAAACACTACCTTCAGGTTATCAACAACTGTAGTTTATTTTTTGGCGAGGGATTGAGAGGTTTCCACTGGGCAACGCCGGTTAACGGGTCCTTCTAGTATATATATATATATATATATATATATATATATATATATATATATATTACTGATCGATAACTGTTCTACAGATGTGATAAATAGGTGTTGTAATAACGCTCAGTGAACTTTATTCTTCCCATTAAACAACTGCTGTAGAAAAATTAACAGAATTGAATTATTTCTTTCATATGGATTCATAAATTCATGAATAAAAATTTGACAAGCAAATTCAAATTGGATATTTTCGGTTTTATTTCATCGGTGCACAATAAAATAAATACCCATGAATTGCAATTCGACTTTATTTTTCGTCAATTTTTATGATGATGGATGGAAATGTTCGTTAATTTTGCACAGGATCGATTTATGTTCGATTTTGCAGTTCAGTTTACTTGGTTTAAGATGCGTCCTCTCATGTTTATTTGTAGATTTTTTGTCTGTCAAGCTGTCTGTCACAATTAATGAACAACCTCAAGACCATAATTAAACAAACAAAACCCAAAGAAGTTTCCAGAAAATTAAAGAACAGAGGGTTGTGTATCACCTAATGAGTAAACAAGGAAATAGTGAAGGAAGAAATAAAGGTTAATTTCTCAGAAAGCTATTTTTAATTGGTGATTAGCTAGATTACGGGATTTAATTAAGACTAAGTAATTTTAAGGTTACTGTATTTGTATCTTACCTTATGTTCGCGTTTGAAAATTAGTTCGTTATTTGTATAATTACATTTTTACTTTGAGGGGATGTAATTATCATAACAGCATCTGAAATGCATAGGTGACAAGACTTGCACCTTAGGGTATATGATTTGGATTTATCGAGAATATACCAATGGCTTGAGAAGGGAATATTCTTAGATTTAAGTTTTTTTTATTAAAGCCGTTTAATATGTCTCTTGGTTATTGTCTGTATTCATATAATTAAACGAATACATGTGATTGGATATTCTTAGCTTAATCAAAGTCGAAGTAGAACCGATGTATGTGTATGCATATGTATTTTTGCTGGAGTTGTGATTACCATAATAGTTTCAGTCGGAGGAAAAATGTAGATAATAATTGTTGTGATTATCTATTGAGGGACCTGAATGAGGAGCAATAATAGGACCAACAAGGATAGTTGGGTTATCGGCATTGCTATTTTGGAAAGTTAAGCGGAAAGCTATTACTATACGTGTTGCTAGTTCTGTTACAGCTTTACCGAATTACCTTTTCTAGGCATACTAATAAAAATTAAAAACAATAACATTGCTACAGACATCTACCACAAATCTACACATACAACAATATCTAGACTTTAAAAGCCATCATCCCAAATTTTAACCTGTTTAACTGGAGGCAGAAAATCTCATATTGCCATTCCCTTCAAAAACAGATTCGTACTAAACTGTCTTCCAAAGGGAAATTCCATCAACTTTCAACTAAAAAACTTTTAACTAAAAAACTTTTATCTCAAAAATATATGAAGAGAGCTAAAACAAGGTTCGAAACGTGTTATGAAAATATTTAAAAATAATAAAAAATGATACAAGTCTAAAAAAGCTAGAATTGGGGCTTGCTACACTCTTTTAAATGTACATTTTTTCTCTCGTGGGAACCAAACAACCATTTCTGATATATATATATATATATATATATATATATATATATATATATATATATATATATATATATATATATATAAGAGAGAGAAAGAGATATGTATAGAGATAGATTCTTTCAGGCTTTCATAGATAAGAGTATTTTTCTATCAGTCTTTATACCTATCATTATATCAAATCGACTTTTGCTTACCTAAAGCTTTTTTTCCTATTAACTTTAATGACTAAAGTGCACGCTTCAAATTTCTCAGTTCAGGGGATGGATTTCTGTTTGAAAATTGTCCCTGAGCGAAAGCACAAGACAATTTTTTTCTACAAGTTCTGTCTATCTAATTAATAGGTGCTTTCGTTTGGCAGGACATAATTGACTGGGTTTTAAATGTCTGTTGTTGTTCGATATTTTTAATTTATATTTCTATTTTTCTCGTTATGTACTGAATATTTAGAAAACCTATAAAAATCTGTTACTCATTTCATTTTAAACCTTTTTCTTTTTAGATATAAGCATTTTCCTCTGAAAAAAAGTTATTTAAAAGTTTCTGTTTAGACATTTTCAGATTTTTTTAATTTTTAAAACATTACAGTAAAATGGTTAGAAAGTGGCAGCGGGGGAGCAATACGTATGAAGAGATAGATAGAGAGAAAAAAGAGAGACGTATATACGAATAGAGAGTTAAATAACAAGTATTATGCTACTACTAAATAAATCGGTGACTGTTTGTCAGGACATATTTTAATACTAACAAAACTGATGGGAGGGGCGAATTAGAAACTTAATTTAATTAGTGCTTCAAAGGTCTCCTTATGTAGATGGATGATATTTCAAGCCAATGCATTTCAGGTGAAAACATTATTACCTAAAATGAATCAATAGAAAAATAATTACAAGAAGATATAGGGTGCTTGTGTAGATTAGGGATCATTTAAACTAACGCATTTCAGGTGAAAATATTACTTTCTTACATGTCATGTCAACATTTGTAAAAATCTAAAAATTATAGAAAATTCATCCATAGAAAAATGATAAATAATTACAATAAAATATAGGGTACTTGTGTAGATTGTGAATCATTTAAACTAAAACATTTTATGTGAAAACATTATTACGAACTTATGTGTCATGTCAAAATTAGTATGAATTACAAAGATTATGGAAAATAAATCAATAGAAAAATAATATATCTTCTGGTAGGTTAAAAACTTGGTTTTAGTAATGCTTTAGGTGCTTCCTTTCAGCAGCACTCTGGATGTCACATGACTTCTATTTTTTCACTAATCATTTATGAAATCGTTTTTTGTTTATTCGTTACAGTTTGGTTGAAAGTGGTACTTCGTCTTAAAATAAATAAGTTCCAAGATAATGAGAATTAAAAAAAGTTTTAACAGAAATATGTTAAACATGCTTTTTTATGCTGATTTGTTATTTATGGTCTTTGGCAATAATCTGAAACAAACTCTAGAGCAATAAAATATTAATACAATAGGACACTCGGTAAATAGTATATGCTGCATAAAATAGTGCTCAATTCCATGGATGTAACAGGTGCGTGCAATAATGCAGTATGCAACTTGGAACGTGGCAAATATTGAATGTAGTCAATACATTTAATACAACTGTTATAACATAATTTTACTCCTATTAAGATTATGCTGAATTGAACACTGTTTAATAACCTAGATTGAACACTGCTTAATAACCTAGATAGACTATATATGAAAGTTCAGAGGCAGAGTAAGAAAATCGATAGAAAAGAGAAATAAAAGTAAAGAAGAGTAGATTTAATTGTACATGCTTTTCTATTTTACTTTTTTGTTTGTTTTATATCAGATTTTAATCATGTTTTATAACAAAAAACTTTACTTTTTCACACAAGTAGAATATTGAAACAAAAAATAGTTACAACTTGTTACAAGCAAGTTTTGGGGCTGAACAATTGTTAAGAGATTTACGGTTTCGGAAAAAGTTAAATCCCACGTTTTGGGAAGTAAAATGTAATCCATGAATTGGTTGTGCTCTGTGGATTGTACTTTCCGTAGCAATAAACAGAGCTTTTTAGAGCCCGCCTAATCGGCACAATTAATGTTCCTATTTACAATGTCTCCCCACGGGACAGAGTTAGACACCAGGGTCGTTTTTTAATGTGGAGAAAAGGAACAAAAATAAAAATTGTCTCAGTCGTGAAGGATTTCTCCTCCACTGACAGAGAACAAGAAACTGAAATGCAGCATCTGAAGAACAGATGGTATTTATTTGCTCCCCCACCGAGCAAATTAGGCACAAGGTCGATTTTTAATGTAAGGAGTGAAGGGGAAATGGGGACCAACTCCCCTGGGAGTAGGGGAGTTGGATAGTGACAATTGGTATGAAGGGTTGCCCCTACATTGACCAAGGTCTTATATGTGAGGTTGCCCACACATATGGCCTTTGCTTGCAGTATCTGCCGGAACAGATGGTATTTATTTGCTCCCCCACCGAGCAAATTAGGCACAAGGCCGATTTTTAATGTGAGGAGTGAAGGGGAAATGGGGACCAACTCCCCGGGGAGTAGGGGAGCTGGATAGTGACAATTGGTATGAAGGGTTGCCCCTACATTGACCAAGGTCTTATATGTGGGGTCGCCCCCACATATGGTCTTTGCTTGCAGTATCTGCCGGAACAGATGGTATTTATTTGCTCCCCCACCGAGCAAATTAGGCACAAGGCCGATTTTTAATGTGAGGAGTGAAGGGGAAATGGGGACCAACTCCCCGGGGAGTAGGGGAGCTGGATAGTGACAATTGGTATGAAGGGTTGCCCCTACATTGACCAAGGTCTTATATGTGGGGTCGCCCCCACATATGGTCTTTGCTTGCAGTATCTGCCGGAACAGATGGTATTTATTTGCTCCCCCACCGAGCAAATTAGGCACAAGGCCGATTTTTAATGTGAGGAGTGAAGGGAAAGGGAAGGGAAAAAGGGGACCAGCTCCCGAGAGGTGGGAAATGGGAGCTGGTTAATGGTCAGGCATGTGGGGTTGCCCCCACATCTGGTCTTTGCTAGTCATAGCTTGCAGTATCTGCCGGAACAGATGGTATTTATTTGCTCCCCCACCGAGCAAATTAGGCACAAGGCCGATTTTTAATGTGAGGAGTGAAGGGAGGGGGAAGGGAAAAAGGGGGACCAGCTCCCGAGAGGTGGGAAATGGGAGCTGGTTAATGGTCAGGCATGTGGGGTTGCCCCCACATCTGGTCTTTGCTAGTCATAGCTAGTCATAGCTTGCAGTATCTGCCGGAACAGATACTACACTTTGATCTTGACCCGAAGGCCTGTTATACAGATGCTCATATATTCTATAATACGAGGTGAAGTCTTGTCTTCGTCTAGGACGTAAATGAAATTGACAATAACGTTCCAGACTACGTTTTGTGAGAACGCTGTATTACTTTCTATGACTTATCTATTATAGTTTTCAGTAATAAAACATGTTTTCATTTGTTCCAATAAGTTTTTGAAATTATTCTTCCATTTTTTTTGTTGTTGTTCAGTCTGTCTTTCTTGTGTTTGTTTGTTTGTTTGTTTGTTTTTTGTTATTTATTTTTTTAATTTTGTTGCATTAGTCTTTCTTCTTGCTATGCTTTTTCTTTTGTTGCATTCATATTTCTTTGTTTTATTTTTGCTGTAAATTAATTTGATATTACTATATTTGTGTCAAATCGGACTTTAGGTCCTCCTCTGTTTCTGATTTATCTTTTAGAAAAGGGAATAAAAATGGTATATGCTTGTAACGTATGAATAAAACAATGTACTGTTTTCCACATAGTCTTTTTCACGCTTAACACAAGGTAATTAGAAATTAATTACATCTCTCTATAACTCAGTTAAAGTTTTCTCTTTTTTCTCTTGGAAGAAAAAAGTTAAAATCAAGTTCAAAATCTGACACAACATTTCATTTTCTCTTAGAGTTAGTGGTTCCAAGAAAAGAATCCTTCATTGTCGAATTCAGTGCAACTTTTATAGTTTCTCAAAACGTTTAGTCGTCCGGTTCTACGGTACCAACACTTAATGTTGAGCTGATAATATTTTTGGAACACTGTGCCTCGTCGCAAGGCCGATGTTGTTCAAGTGGGTCTTTTGCAATAATGTCAGTTTGAATGAAGTTGTGAACACTGGGTTATTTTACGCTTTCCGTTTTTTCTCATGACTTCTCGAAATCTTGTCGCCAGTTGTTGTGGGAACACTGGCGTATTTGAAAATTCGGTTTTCCCTTATGAGTTCTCGAAACCTCATCACTAGTTGTTGTGACCCTAGGAAGGGATCATTTAAAAGACGCGAACGGCAGAATTAGACAGAAAGAATATATTGTATAAAGACGATAATTACAAAGAAAGATTGTCAGTATTTCTGTAGTCTCGCGTTAGATCTCGATGTTTTTGCCCTATGAAATTAATAACTTCCTGTTTTATATAATGGTTAGTCGCGTTAATTTTGAGTGAATGAGTTAGTCCCCATAACAATCTTGTACCTTAATTTTTAAAGTTTATAAAAAAAGTATTTTGTGAAACCATTCTTATGCCTTACAATAAATGTTTTTCAAGCTTGTAAATATTTTTTATTATTTTAATTAATCGTAATTTTCAATTTACTCATCAAGTCAATTTGTATTACTCCGATGATTCGACCTATTTGATCTTGATTCTTATTCTAATATTTCGGCCGATATAACTGCCGACCTTCTTCGAGTTTCTCTTGGGGATTTTTTCTGTCGAACTATGAATTTGTACGAAATTTCGAACGGAAACCTTTATTTGATCCACGAAAATGCGTCCGTTCGCCGATCTATCGTTATACTTAAGTTGGAGTAGAATGTGAGAGTGGATCTGGGAGTAATGCTAACAAAGAAGTTACTACACCCCCCCCCTCATAGCTACCAAATAAGTGTTTTGCTGTTCAAGTTCACACCCGGGTAGGAGTGGGGTAAATAAGAGTTTAGAAGAAAGAGAAGAAAAATCAGAAGAAGAATCAGAAGAAAAAGAAAAAGAGGAACAACAACAACAAAAACAACGGCAACAAAACAACATCAACAAGAAAAAAATCAAGAATACAAACAGACGCAGAACAAAGAAAACAAGGCAAATAATAGAATAAGGAAGATGAGCGGCAAGAAGACGGAGTTCAAAATCGGCTTCGAAATTTAGTAGTTGTTCTCCTTTTCTCATCCCTACAACCTTTTTCCATAGAAAAGACGTTGCGAGTGTGACTCTGCTCTATCGTTATTTTCCACAATCATTATCATATTTGACAGAGTTACTCTTGTCTGAGCTTCTGTCTATGCCCGCCCCGCCAAACATTTACAAAAAGCACTCGTCTACCATCAACTTCCAACAATCCCCCCACACACACACTATCTGTGCCTAAATCTAAACGAAAAATCCATGAATAGAACTTCTTTTCAGAACTTGCCGGCTTTGGAACTCTGTTTCTTTCCAGCTAACTACAACATGGTGGTCTTTAAGTCCGATATAAACAGGTTTATTGTTCAGATGCTTTTTTAAATAGTTAATTTCTACCCAATTTCCTTCGCTAACAGTTATTATACTGTCGTATCAATGATCACCGTACACTAATTAATATTTATCTTTGAGTGGCTTTCGGTCCTTGATAAGACGTAACTCTCTTGTAAAAGAGAGGAGGAATAACAACAACAACAAAAATAATTATATAAAACATTCTTTTTAATAATTTTCAAAATTTACAAAAATATTTGCGGGAGTCGAGGCATATCCATCCTTACCTGCTAACTCCCACAGAATAGTTGATAAGTGGGTCAGGCGGTAGGAGAAATCTATTAAAAGAGGAAAAAGATTTAAATCGTTACTGATCATCTATTTCGGGTGGTGGCGGTGTGTTGTGAGTTAGAAAACGTCTTTTTTAATAAATGAACTCTTCCGCCTAACTCCCTAATAGTAGTTTATAAGATTGGGAAATAGTGCAAGGCTAAAAATATAAACAAGTTGAAAAAGTGGAGAAAGATTATTTCATGTTGGTTGTAGAGGTAGTGTGGTGTCGAACCCAAGAATGTACAAAATATTTTCATGAAGTAAGACAGACGTCAAATGAAAACGAATACTTCTCGTCGTGACTTTTTGAATATTTTCAACTGATTTAAATGTTTCTTCTACGAAGCGTATGTAGAAAAACGTCGTATGTTAATTGCGCTTTCGAATTACGGCGAAAGTGAAGAAAGATTTCCCAATTTTAAATGGTTTATTGCTCTTCTTTTATAAAACTGGAAGCTGCAAGTTTTAACACCGAAAAAAACATTTATTAGGTCATCCATTCAATCCTCACCTTCAACAAAGAAAATGCGATTTCAAAGCCAAGTGTAACACAGATAAAGTAATATTATTTCAAACATAAACGTCTTAATACGTTATTGCGAACCTCATTGTAACGTACCGTATAAAATAAACTGTTATTTTAATCTTATATGTAACTCGTATTTTTAAACTAGCTGGAAGCGGTCAAACTTGCCGATTCAAAAGTTTTTTCTTTTAAATTGACTTGTGTGCCATAGACTTCAGCCGCGTTCGTTACTATTTAAACTAACTTGACAGATTAATAAGAGACTTATAAAATTAAATCACTTTTAGTTATGATCAGTTTACGTATGCACAAACTAATAGAAATGTTGACAAGTTGAAATGAACATTTTGTATTTCAACTTGTGCGTTATTCATCCATACAAAGTTTTTACTCATTATAAACCAACGATTACTATTTCCTGTTAATTTCAGTGTTATGTGATAAGTAGCTTAAGAGTTTATTGGTTAAATATTTACACATTGACACACACACATACATACATACATACATACATACATCTATTGTTTTATTTATATAGAGAATTAAGCGTTCTTATAAAATACGCACGCGTGATATTCCAATGGAAATGTTATTTCTAAATTAAGTCATATAAACTGGCAAAAGTATTTATTTCAAACGAAATGAAAAACATATTTCCAACTTGAACGTGACCGAACAAAATGCTATTTTAAAATTAATCATGGCCGATCCAATCATGATAAATATTTAAAACTTAATGGTGACTAGAAAAAAGTGGCTCATTGGGTCACTCCTTTCAGTTCAGATTAGATTGTTTGAATAAGGAAAGTAAATTTGCAAAGGCACACTCATGCATATGCACATATCATGACAGCAACTCGTTCTCGAGTATTGCCATTACTTAATATATCTCTGGCACCAAATGATGCAAACATGAGCGCAACTAGCAGCAAGAACCAGACGGTCACCTTTTTTTCCATGGGGGTCATCACTTATCCAGGCCCAGAGGCAACTCGAGGAATAAGGGTTAATGGATAACTTTCTATAGTCTTGCACATTCACAGACGACCGGGTCCAAGCTGTTGTGCCCCGAACAACTACTAGGCCAGACCTTGGAAGTCCCAGAGCCCTTATTTCCATTGACGCCCATATCTGCATCAGTCCTCATTGAATGTCCGTTTGCCATTTTAGGCTAAAGCCAATCTTTTTGTTATCGAGATACACACTGATTGCAAAATGTGTATTCCATTGCATATCAAGTAATGCCTGTGCTTGAAGCTTTTTATAGTGAGGAAAGACTTTGCTCTGAGACAATCCCACTCTCTAAACAACTGCCGCATTGTACCTAAAAGAAGAGCAAGCCAACATCATTGGAAGCGGCAGTCGCCGCAGGTTTTATATCAGTGTTTCCCTTCTCCTAGAGAGGTTGCCTTTACCACGGCTTACATGAGTCCTCTCCACTCACCATGCCATTTGATCCATGACTGGGACTTAGATTTTTTTTTTTTTTTACATAGGCATCACCACATTATCAAGGCCCAGAGGCCACTCAAGGATAAGGGTTAAAGAGTGTACAGTAGAAATTGGACAACATAGTAATCATTAGTAATGAAAATTTGGTAAATTTGATAACTTATATGGAACGGCTCATCAAGAACTTATTTACTTTAGACTTGAACACAACCATATTGTAGTCAGCCGGAAAGCAGGAAAACGGAAGACAATTCCACAGGCGTGCAGTTCTAAGAAAGAAGCTTTGTTCATGGAATCTACGATTAGGTTTAGGCACAGATAAAGAGTGGGGGGAATTATTGATAGTGTTTACAGCTAGACAAGTGTTTCTTGTGAAAGTTTGGCGAGGGGGGACCGTAGATTGAAGCTCAGTCGAACACTTTCCATGAAAATAACGATACATCAGAGACAAACTCGCAACATCTCTTCTGTGAGATAGAGGTTGCAAGGAGGAGAAAAGGACATCTCCTACGAGGCTACGAAGTCTATTTTGAACTCTTTCAAGGCAGGACAAGTCCTTTCTAGCAGCTCCTGCCCAGATGTGGCAACAGTATTCCATCCTTGGACGTACCTGGCTCTTATATAGATAGAGAATAGCATCAGCAGTGAGATATTTACCGGATCGATAGAAAGATCCCACCATTTTTCCAGCGGCCTTGGCAACAGATTTGATGTACGTGTTCCATTTAAGATCAGGAGTAATGGTCAAGCCAAGAAGCTTGTCAAAACTTGAGGCCTCCTGAAGACGAGAGCCATTCATTTCAATTGATGCCAAATGTGGATTAGAATGTTGATGATGTAAAGAGAGAAGCTTGGTTTTAGATGCATTAAAAGTAACTAGCCACTCCATTCCCCATTGTACTACGTGCTCAAGATCAGAGGAGAGAGAATTGGAGAGAACTTGGTCGTTTACTGTCTTAAATGTGCTACCATAAATGGTAGTGTCGTCAGCATAAATGTCTACAAATGATGAAAGGATGTGATTTGGAAGATCATTAATGTAGATCAGGAAAAGAGTTGGGCCCAGGATGGACCCCTGAGGGACACCGGCATTAATACTGTGAGCTTCTGATTTTTGCCCCTCAACTACTACTCTTATGAACCTATCAGAAAGAAATGATTTAATAATTGAGAAGACATTTCCAGCTATACCATAGCTAGCGATCTTATGAAGTAAACCTTTATACCACACCCTATCAAAGGCCTTAGATATGTCAAGAGCAATTGCCCTAGAAAGATTGCCATCGTCGAGAGATTTGTTAATCCTATGCGATATAACTGTAAGCACATCTGCTGTAGATCTAGCAGAACGGAAACCATATTGAGTGTCACTAAGAAAGTTATTTTTGTTGAGATGGTTGATTACTTCTGTATTTAACACAGATTCTAGCAACTTACTCATGACGCACAGGAGACTTATTGGCCTGTACTGAGAGGGGGATGAGCGATCACCTGAATTCTTAAATACAGGGCATACTGATGAGATTTTCCAGGGAGATGGGAAACTATTCTCCTTAAGACAACGTTTAAACAGTTTTGTAAGTATGGGCGCTAGTTCAGGTTGAAGTTTTTTGAGTACTATAATTGGAATACCGTCAGGGCCAGTTGCTTTACTGGAATCAAGGTTTTTGATTAGCTTGGCAACATCACGCACAGATATACGTATATCACATAGCGTGTTTTCTGATACAGGAGGAAATATTGGGGGTTGGCGGCCTTGGTCGCAAAGGGTAGAATTAGCTGCAAAGTTCTTGACAAAGAGTTTGGCTTTGTCTGATGCTGACGAGATTACCTCAGGTCCATTGATAATAGTTGGGATGGAGCACACGCTTCTGTTCAGGATTCTGTTTGCTATTTGCCAAAACTGGTGGGAACCAAGCCGCTGCTCAGCTACTTTGGACTTAACAGATTGAGCATACAACTCTCTTGCGTTCCTTATTACTTTCTTACAATGGTTGCTGGCAGACCTGAAAACGGCTTTAGTTTCCATACATCTATTACGTTTGAAGCAGTGGAAAAAGTGATTTCTGTGCGCAATGGCAGCAGCACATTCTGGAGACAACCACGGCTGGCTGTTGGTTTTTGCTGAAACTTTTTAGAGGGTATGAAATGGTCAATACCTACAATTAACCATTCAGTCAGGTCTAATACTATAGAGGACACATCCTTTTTATACATGGAATGCAGAGGTAGATCAGATATAAATGTACGGAAGCTATCCCAGTCAGCCTTAGTGTATCGATATACTGTACGATGGAGAGGTACGTCTGGGGACTTATTACATTTCATTTTTATCTTAATTGATGCAACAGAGTGGTCGGAAGATCCAAGAGGCGACAGAACAGAAACTGAACATAGTTCAGGGCAAGTTGTGAGAAAAAGGTCTAGTAGGCTCGCATACTGGCCGTCATTGTCGGGCACACAGGTGGGTTCCTGAACAATCTGAGTGAGGTCATAGGCAATGGAGAAATCATGACAGAACGTCCCCTCATCATCGGTCTTGTTTGAGTGGGTCAACCATTCGACGTTGTGAACATTGAAGTCTCCACATACGTGAATGTTAGCTGAAGGATAAGCAGATAGGACTTGGTCAATTTTCTCAGATATGCTTTGAAAGATAGTAACTCCGCTGTTGTGGGGGCGATAGAGAGTAAATATAAATGCAGTAGTGTGAGCTAAAGCAACCCGGAAGCACATATAAGGTAAGTTAGGATCTTCCCTGGAGATGTCCCTCCCACATGGAAAGCTATCTTTAATATAGGCATATATTCCATGCCCATGGTGATCTTTAGATTTAGAAGTTAAGTTAGAGTATCCTGTAATTGCAAACTCTTCTAGGGAAATAGCCTGTCCAATGCCAGTTTCACTTAAAAATAAAAGGTCTGGTTTAGTCTCCTGTAATTGGGTTTCAACCTCTGGAAGGTTAGAACGAAGACCCTTCTGTTGGAGAAGGAGACATGGTAGTAGGGGTCTACGTTGGAAGTTGGAGAACCGGGTTTAATCGTGTATTTTTTCTTGAAACTTGTCATGATGAAATTTTGGAATTTGTGGACTAAGTCGTCAGATTTACTTAGAGCAGGACAGAGAGGGGAAACTAAGAGAGAAAAAGAAGCGAAGAATTTTTTTTTGTAGCTAATGATAAGGTAAAGCCGTAACAATTACCCACTAGTATGGCATCGAGAGGCCCCACCAGAAGCTACTGCATGGTCCAGATTCCATTCACCAAATGGCAATACAGCAGCCCCAGTACTTTGCACCTGCTGATAGGACAGCCTCCTTAGTGGTTAATCCAAGGTTCGGGTCCCTGACTATCAGGCGGATAACGTCAGCCCAGGCAAAACGTTTACCTCCAGCACCCTTACTAGTGACATGGCTACAAGGATAGACATAGAAACAGAAAATTTCCACCAACTCTGCCAACTGTTCGCGCAAAATACTGCCAACCTAGAAAACAGCTTTTTCTTCTCCCTTTGTCAGAAAAATCACTCATTAAAAAATGAGGACTGAGGGACAACTAAGAAGAAGCGAGAGTAACAGGAGCTGCCGACAACGTATCCACAATGCGTTTTCTACTCTCCATTAAAAAAAAAACTATTAAGTATTGTACTTAATAAAAGTCCAACAGACGTGTTTAAGGGAAAGTATGGTGATACATTCCCCTCTCACGAACTAAAAATGAGTACAATTAGGTAATCTATTTTTGCAATCAACTCGGTAGATAAATAAACATTTATGGACGAGAAAAAAAAGCTAGCATTTAATACAACAGAAATACATAAATTAAATACTGAAATAAAATGTAGTTATTAATATTTGAATCTAAAAATAAAAAGTGCGAATTAGTACAGAAATCACTTATCTCAAAAACACTTCCGTCTCCAAACTGCAAACTAGTGAAGAATTCAACTTTTAATAGCGTTCAGAAGATTTTTTTTTTAAATTAACCGTTAAAAGAAAAGCGTGATTTTATATGTTAATTTTATTGCTGGGCACCAGAGCATACTCCACACACCGGTGGGCCATGTATGCCGTAGCTGGAGGTTTCTGTCAGAGTTACCTCATCCTTAGCCTTTGGTTAAAAGAATCTTGGCCCACAAGGCAGTGTAGGTCCAGTTATACGTTCATCAGAGCCCCGTCTGCGACGTGCAGGTGGAATTTGTCTGGGAGAAGCACAGTATGACGCTAAGACATCTGTGTGCTTTTAACACTTCCACACTAGACCTTGACCACCATATATGCACATATACATGCATACATACACACATATACAGATGTCTATATACAAAGTCATACATATGCTCACCCGCACACGCACACATATGTTCATACACATTCCCCATGTATACACATTTTGAATTTTTTAATTTATTTTTAGTTTATTACTCTGTTATTTATTTTATTAGTTTTTATTTTCTCTTCCTATTATGAATTCAACAATATATATATATATATATATATATATATATATATATATATATATATATATATAAAACAAAGGAGTCACCACTTATCAAGGTCCGGAGGCCACTCGAGGATAAGGGTTAATGAGTATACGGTAGCCAATGGGAAAATATCGTAGTAATCGTCAGTAGTGGAAATTTCATAAATTGGATTACTTAAGGGGATGGCTCATCAACAACTTGTTCATGTTGGACTTGAAGACGGCCATATAAGAATAAAAATAAGAATATAGTCTATTAAATAGGATCTGGTTAGCTTCAAATGTAGGATAAAAGTGCGAAGTAATTATCGCAAATAATTTTAAGGTTTCTGTCGGATCCGTTTGAGAATAGATACAGAAATCACGTGTGCGCTTTCAAAATTGAACCAATAAACCACTCACTCTTTCAGCTAGAAACATTAAGGTATTAGTTAATTGGAAAGCAGGAAAACGGAACAGAGTTCTAAAGGCGAGCAGTTCTAAGACAGAGCCTTGTTCATGGAATCTACGTCTAGGTTTAGGGACAGAACCCCGGAAAACTATACAAAAACAGGTGCCTTTAATAAGTTTCCATACTTTTTCATATGGGTACTTTTTATTGAAAGTATACACATGAAACTCTAGTCCCCTTCGAAGTAATCTCCTCCGGCTACAACGCAATTGTTGCACTGTTCCAACAAATTCTCGAAGGCCCCATGGAAGTCCTTTTGTGTCAATGTACCGCGTCACAGCCTTTTTCATCTCCTTAACTGTCTCATAACGGCAGCCGCGTAGGGTTTTCCTTAGGAAATAACCAAAAGTCACAGTGGGATCTGAATTGATCAGCTCGACTATCTCCCGGCTGTCAGGACAACGTTTTTAGTTCTGAACTTCTCGGAGAACCTTTGTGAGAATCTTCGCGCATATCTTCTGCATCTCAGTTTCTCGTACACTTCCCACAAACTATGCACATTGTTTCTATAGACACACGAAATTCTTTATTTAGCCAATCAACTCTGGTGTTTTGACTTCTTTACTCCTAACACACCTCTCATCATACCTCACAGACTCCCTGTCTTGTTATGCCACTAAAAAACTGGTGGTTGATTCATGCGAGATGGTTCAAACGCAGTCTAATGCATTCCCTACGTTTCTGTGGCATTTTTACAAGTTTAAAACAAAATGATATTGCATATCGTTCTTCCAAAGGGCCCTCACGTCCATATTGCGTTTTTGAAATTCACCTACTGTGAGAATCAGGCTTTCGTAGGGTGTATTCCAATTGCTGCTGTAGTTGTTCATTTGGACCTGAAATCATAAAAATTGGTCAGTCATCTCATAAGAAATAACATACTAAATTTTCAAGAGTCTGCGACAATTTTAAATGCCTGGAAACTTGTATATACAACCCTCATACGTACACACACACACACACCCATATATATATATATATATATATATATATATATATATATATATATATATGCATACATTTTCTTTCTAATGACGTATTATGCTCTTATCTATTTTGAAACCTACACCCCATGAACCATTCCCATGATATTACTTATCAAATCACAGTGATCAGCAATAAGCAAATACAAATTCAGTTGTAATTATTGAACACTTTTTCTTCTCTCTTTCCTCTTTTTTATTCCTTCTTTATTCCTCCTTTTTTACATTTTCCCCTATTTAAGATAAAACTCTTAATATGGCTGAAACCAAAACTGATATAACGAACTTAGAAATTGACATAGCTAGAACATTAATTACAGTAAGCTATGGAATAGGAAGAATAGAATAAACAATTTTGATAAAATTATGGTCCCAGATTCGGCTTAATTTATTCATTTTGTGGAGGCTTCATATACCAAAGCAATCCCATAAAGATAATACTGAGTTAGTTGGAGGTATATGTAGGGACTATAATTTGTTTTTGCTAATTCCGAGATTAGGCGCTTGAGTGAAAAAAAAAAAAAGTTGAAAAAATTATTTCGGAAAATAGATCTTTAAAAATAGACATCAACCATAAAGTACTTAATTGTCTCCGAGTTCAACATGAACCCAATAATACCAATAGTATAACCGAAAATAATTATAATTGTAAAAATAAGAATATAGTCTATTAAATAGGATCTGGTTAGCTTCAAATGTAGGATAAAAGTGTGAAGTAATTATCGCAAATAATTTTAAGGTTTCTGTCGGATCCGTTTGAGAATAGCTACAGAGATGCACTCATACACAGATACATACACACATCGACGCCCCTGCCCCCAAAGAGGCGATTATACGGGCTCAATATGCGCATATGGGCACGTATAATCGCCTCCTTGGGGGCAGGGGCGTCGATGTGTGTATGTATCTGTGTATGAGCGCATCCATGCCTACGCACGCGTACCCAATTTTAGCACCTTAAAGAAAATTTGACGTAATCGAGAGCAACGCGGGTGTCTATGCATGCAGGCGCACGTATGGGCATATATTTGCACGCCAGGGTGGGATGTATGTGTACATGTGACCGTTTCTTTTAAGTGTATATGTGTGTACGTGCGCATGTGTGTACCCGTGCCCGCGACCGCTAGCTAATCCTCTCCAAACAATTAACAACAAAATAAAAACTAAAAATAAATAAACCGAATCATAGCCCACTCCACTCCACCTCCAAACATAAATGAACACCTAACAAGTCAAGACATACTTACCAAGAAATCATCTCACCAACGAGACGCATAAAAACTTTAACATTAAGACTCGAATTTTAAAGTAAACCCCCTCCTCCCATCCCCATATATTCCCTTTCCCCTCCATGTATCCCTATGCCCTCAGCCACACCAAAATAAACTTCCCAGGCCCTCCCCCACAAGTTCCTTAAACCCCAAAACTAAAACATTACCACATACCAAGCGCCTCCTCCCACGTTCCCCCTTGTTCCCTTCCTCTCTTTCCTCCGCCCTCCTCGCACCCCCCCCCCGACCTCATTCACTTTTTCATCCCAAAATAGCGAACATTTCTGTAAAAGTCTGAGGAAGCTACAGACGGCCAAAAAAACGGCCGAGTAGCTTAAACAATAATGTAACTTAACAGAAAGATACGGTATTAAAAAATAAAACGTATATATATATATATAAACAATATAATTTATCTATCTATATATATACAAACAATATAATTTATCTATATATATATATATATATATATAAACAATATAATTTATCTATTTATATATATATATATATATATATATAAACAATATAATTCCCTTAATTACGAGACTTAAGGCAATTTCTACATTTTTGCAATCTTGTGTATATCATTCACCCTAATATAAGTATATCTTAGGGACACACCGCAATGCATAATCATAAAAATTTAGTGAAAGCAAAGTCTTAGTTATTCGGAGGTGTGAATTCTAATTGGACAATTTGTATTAGTATTTTAGATTTTTATGCTAAGCAAGGAAAAAATGGTAGAAAGGGAAGAAAAATAAAAAATAATTTTTCACGCGATTTTATATTTGTTTATTGCTGATTCAGTTTCGTGTGTATTTAGTTCGAAATATATCTGAAGGGCAAATTAAGTTTTTTATCATCATTAATATTTGTGAATAACATCTATATTTGTTGTGGGATACAAATCACCCCTATTTCAGAACTAAGTGGGATCAAATGCATGAATCTTACGCGTAAGGAGAGTCAGGACTATATGACATTTGCGTCTATAGTTAATAAGGACTGTGACGATCTCAAATTATCATAAAATTATCAGGATAGACAAAATCCTAGGATCCCTTTTAGCAAATGTGGAGGACCTCATGGGTACAATGCATGTCAGTACCAAAGGAAAATAACATGTATCCTATGCAAGTGAGAAGGGCATAAGGCTTCATATTGCAGAGCAAAAGTAGCAAAAAAGAGCTACGTAAAAACTGCAAACATTGGCCTTTCACCAACAGAGAACACGAGAAACTATGAACAGGACTCTTATTAACATGGCAGATATTTATTTTATCTCAAAACATATATGTAATGGGTTTCTCACAGAAGAGATGTAGCGAGTTTGTCTTTGCTTTATCGTTATTTTCATGGCAAGTGCTCGACTGAGCTTCAATCCATGGTCCTCCCTCGCCAAACTTTCACAAGAAACCCTCGTCTAGCTGAAAACACTGTCAATAATTCCCCCCACATTTTATCTGTGCCTAAACCTAAACGTATATTCCATGAACAAAACTTCTTTCTTAGAACTGCACGCCTGTGGAACTGTCTTCCGTTGTTCTGCTTTCCAGCTGACTTCAATATGGTTGTCTTCAAGTCCAATGTAAAACGTTCTTGATAAGCCATTCCCCTTAAATTAACAAATTTACTGAATTTCCATTAGTGACAATTACTATATTGTCCAATTGACTACTGTACACTCTTTAACCCTTATCCTTGAGTGGCCTCTGGGCCTTTATAAGTGGTGATTCCTATGTAAAAAAAAATATTATAAACATTTATCAATAATAAAATAAACTTACCTTCTACATCTCTTTAACTCCTGTATGAGTAGCGACATCTTTGCTTGTTTTTGACCATTCTTCATTTTATCACTAGTAACGGAGTCTTAGTAACGCGATATGATTTTTCAGTAATCTATGTTTAATAAAGTATTGTTTCATTAATGTTTACAATGTGTTTCTGTAACTTGTAAAGTGATATATTTAAGAAACATTTATAGCTCTAGTATTGCATTATTAAACTATTTAAACGAGAAGCTTGTGGTAATATTTTCTTATATGTAATTACTATTCCAAGTAGCATAAACTGCATGCTTGCAGTTAGAACATTCAAATAAGTTTCGATTGGTATTAAATTTATAGCAGAATCTAAAGGCAATATTAGTCATTTTCTTTCGATTCCATCTAAGGTCACTAGAGAAAATTATCTGTTAGATCGATAAAATAACTTAAATGTATTTCAGCTGAATTAGAGGGCATATAAACAATTTAACTGATAGTTTGCTGTGGATTAAATTGAAGTTATAGATAAATCAGTTTTCGTTTTAAACCATTCCTTTAATGTATATATAAGCAAATGTCTGTTTGTGTGTTATAGAAACCAGTATAATAACGTAATAAATATGAACAATGTATTAACGACGTATAGGAATGTAAACGCATTTTCTTGGTTTAATAAAACAAAAATAAAACTAAACCAAAACTAACTCTGTGGTTAATGCATTTCGGAAATGGTTTAAACATTTAAATAATTATTTTTATTGGTATATTTTAAGATTTAAAATAATAAATTCATTTTGATTATTGCTTTAAAGTCGTCTGCGGAAACAATTAGTTTTGCTTAAACTGCATATCAACTTCCTCCAAGCTATTTCCTGTTTTGAACGCCGTTACACGTCATAGGAAGTTGACGGTGTTTGGCAATTTGGCGACTAATTACGTCCCACGCTTTCCTGTTTGGTTTAATTTATTATCGCACAATTTATTTGAAAACCATATAATAATATATATATATATATATAATATATAAGAATAGTCGGGAACTAATTCATTGTTTCTGTGAAACTGTGTCTGTAAATAAACATATTTTATTAAAATAGCATATGTGAATGAAGATATTTATTTGGAAAAAATATTATATGTGAAAACTTCATATTTTTGGGACTATGTTAACATTTATTCTTTTCTTTCGCATATTTTATTTGATTTATTACATGTGAAAAATTTCCAATGTGTTAGGAGTAATATGGAAAATTCCTAATGTGTTACGTTTAACATTCATTATTTCTGTGAAAATGTGTTTATTTATAAATGTGCTTATTAAAAATAAGTTTATTTTTAAAACTGTGTAATTAAACATATTTATTTGAAAAGAATCAGTTTACGAAAGTCCTCATTTATTGTATTCAAAAATTAATACTTTAATAAAAAAAAAATGTGCGAAACCAAAATAAAGAAAACAAGAAAGCATAAAACATGTAATGACGGTAAAAACAGGAAACACGCCGGGAAAGTTATACACAGTTTTGACGTTTTCGTTTTGTTTTTTGTTGTTTTTTTTTAAACACTACCGCCCTATAAATTATTAAAGTACTTGACCACATATGCTATTTTCAATTTTTCCTTCAAGGAAAAAATTGTAAGCATGACTACCTTTTAATTATTTCGAACCAGCAGCCAGATAAGTCATAAAATAGAGTACCCTTACCACATCTGGAAAGGTGCCGCTCGGAGCATTCTTTCTTACCTATACTGTGTACGATACCGACTTCGCAAAATAGTAAGGGGATCTGCTCTCTACCCTGTAGCTGGTTTAATACAAATTACATATTGCTAGCTTTTACCCTTATGTATCGTAATGTTCATGATAGGTGCTCAACTGAACTCCAGACGTCACCTACTGTTAACTCCGGTCAACTCATGGATGGGATCATCGTTCAACTGACGACCTATTAAAGCATTATCCTCGAGTAGCCTCTGGACTTTGATAAGTTTGGCCAATCAGTATATATGAAACTCGTTTCCTATCTTTGAGCACACTCAGTTGAAATAAAGTCGGCTAATTTAGCTCATATGCTCAGATCATCATATAATGATTAGATCGGTCTGACAGACGGCTAAAAACATTTTAAAATAAATGTTCGAATTTCAACAGTATTTATTGCGGTAAACAGTGGCCGAATGGATTAGGTCCTTGCTAATGAAGCCAAAGATGGCTTCTGATGCCGGGTTTGAATTTATAGACCAGTATTAATCGTGAAACCCTCCGCTGATGATTCCCGAAAGGTTGAAACACTAGTATCTGTAGGTATTTAATAATTATTATAGTATAGTATATATATATATATATATATATATATATATATATATATATATATATATATATATATATATATATACTAGTGTCTGTAGGTATTTAATTATTATAAAAAAAAATAAAATAATTATGACAGCCCCTTTAAGAAATCCGTTTCTTATCGTTGAGCACTTTCAGTTAAATTAAAGTCGGTCAATTTAGCTCTTATGCATAGATCATCGTATAACGATTAGATCACTGTCTGGCTTACGTAAAGAACATTTAAAATTAAAATGTTTAAAATTCGACGTTATTTCACGCGGTTAATGGTAGCCGAATGGATACGGTCTTTGCTAATCGAGCCAGAGATGTCTCGTGTTGCCGAGTTCGAATCGTTCGATTGGTGTTAGTTGTGACACTCTGCACTGAAGATTCCCGAAAGGATGAAACACTCTCGCACTTTTTCATTTGTGATGACGTTTCGAGGTCTGACAGCCCGCGAAGATCAAGTATAGCTCTTTGGTCTTCAAATCGGCGGACAATATTTCGAATTGTGTTGTGATTCGAGCTATCTCTTACATGAAAATGCCGTCGATAAGATCTTTGAATCAAAACAATTGACCCCTGATTTTGGTAAAACAGTTTTACAACTTGCGTACATTGTCCAAAGCTATACTTATCTATAATTAATTTTCAAAATATTATCTATAAAATATCTGAAATAGAGAAAAAATAATTTTTAATGGTAAAATGACAAAGATTTTAAACCTTTCAGGGACTTTTTGGACACCTTGTATATATTTATTCATATGAGTTGAATCCATAAGCATATAATTTTAAATTTAAATTTTTTTTAATAATATATATATATATATATATATATATATATATATATATATATATATCATAAAACTATATAAATGTTTATATCCATTTCCTATTTATTTCTTCTTTGTTTACGTGTAAGAATACAAATTATTTTTTAATTTATTTTTCTGGAAGAACATTTTCGACTGTTCCTTCGGTCTTCCTCAGAGAATACTATATATTCGTATATATATGTTCGTAGGGCAGACCATCGAGTCCCGAGAGATTTGCTGTAGCCAACCTGCTTTAGTGCAGTAACTACCTCACACTCTGTAACCCGACCATCACAACTAGTCGTTCGAGCGAGTCGGTCAAATTGTTGCTAAACTTCTGGCCGCGGAGTCAAAATGCTTTCAAAACCCCTCACAGATCTGCCGAGCCGATATGAGATCGTGCCCTTCCGGGCTGTAAACTTTACGAATGTAGTTGTCCGATCTGCACGCTCTGATGCGTCAACATTCACGGCTTCATTGGACACTCTTTCTGACCTAGCGTTAACTACTTGACCTTCATACCGCTCGTTATTTGAGCATTTCAGTTTCCCCTTAGCTAGTGCTATCTCTACGGAATCCTCCACCAAGTTACCGCCTGGGCCAACTTATTCTCTAAGCGCTTTTCTGCATTAGTCTTATTTAAGGTGAGGCGCTCGCTATATTGTACAGAAAAGCACCTAATGCTAGACGTAGTGTTTACCCACCAACTAAGCCTTTTACTACATTTTCTTCTAGCTTTTCCGGGAAGTCGGCTATCTCCCGTAAAAAAGGATTCAACTGAGAAGGAACGGCAAAGTGTGTCGGATACCGTAACCATGTAAGTTGTTCAAAATGGTGTTTTATAAGTTTTTAAGGTAAACATCTGATGAGTACGTGACTAAATATGCAGCAAATGCATCATTTTTCAGACTTGTTAGTCGCAATACGAAACAATATTGCAATGGATACTTATTGAAAAGTAATAAATGACCAACTGAGAAAACTTCATATTTGGACTTTAAAGAATTATTAGACTACGCTATATATACTCTGGAACACAATAAAAATACCTTCATTTAGCTTGGATTAAAAAAAAAAAAAAGAATTATATTAAAAAAGATCTTTTTCATTAGAAACAAGTGCGTGGTCTCTCTCTGGTGCTCCATGTGATATGACGTCACAAAAAAATAGTGAAGAAATGATGAATGTGGAAGTGTGAAGGGCCAACGTTGTCTTCACATTTTCGACAAGTTTCAGAAAAATCTAATGGATGGAGCAAAAGTTATGGGGTAAACATTGTCTTTTGTTTGCAATTTTGGGGCATTTGTGACCCCTTTTGAGCTCATGGGAACACCGAATTCCAGTGAAAATGGACAAACGGTACAGTTTCGCGCCTGAATAACTGCATATTGAATTCAGCACCATGGAAATCCCCTATACAGACATACATATCTTGAATTTTTGAGTAATAAGAAAAAAAGAGCTCAAAAAATCTTTTTTTTAGCCTTAAAAGTCTCAGAGGGACGCGAACCAGAATTTTGCCAGTGTCACTCATACTGAATTTATATTATGAACAATGGCCGCCACATTTTGGCCAAGTTTCAGGAAAATCTAATGGATGGTTCAAACGCTCTGGAGCAAAAAGTGTAATTTTGGGCCATTTCGGGGCAATTTTTACCTCTTTTGAGCCACTAGGGGCATCGAATCTAAGTGTATAAGGATAACGGTGCAGTTTCAGGCCTTTACACATGTATATCTGAGTTGACCACGGTGAAAAACAGACATATCGTTTTTGTTGAGAAATATGAAAAAAGAGCCACAAAAAGGGTCATTTTCAGCACTAAAAGTCACGAACCAGAATTTTGAGACACGAGCCAGAATTTTGAGACACGAACCAGAATTTTGAGACACGAACCAGAATTTTGCCAGAGGCACCCATACTGGATTTATATTAAGAACAATGGGCTCCACATTTTATCCAAGTTTCAGAAAAATGTAATGGATGGATCAAAAGTTATGAAGCAAAACGTGTCATTTTTAGCCATTTGGGGGCATTTTTTATCTCTTTTGAGCCCCTGGGGATGTAACGGGAATTTTTGCAAAAAAAAAAATTTTTCCTGTGCATGGACGGTTATCTGACAATCGTCCAGACTAACGGACGCACGGAAGGACGCACGGACAGACGCAACGGACGGACACACGGACGCCACTGAAAACATAGGTCCCTCCGATAAATCAGGGAACCAAAAAACTTTATTTATGAGAAGGGTTTTTTTAATCCATTACGATTGGTATATACAAACTGAGTGCGTTTCAAGTGGATGAAACCTATATATATATATATATATATATATATATATATATATATATATATATATATATATATGTATGTATGTATGTATGTATATATATATATATATATATATATATATATATATAGGTGTTTGTGTGTGTATAGTCATCCACATACAGTACTGTTTCGCTGTTTCACAGCTCATCGGTGTGACTAGACAGTAATATATATATATATATATATATATATATATATATATATATATATATATATAAATTTAATATATAACTTGTATATTATATATCACTAGTAAGATGCGTCCATTAAACCATTAAATCTGGGCCTGTACCGATTCTTACAGAGATGTGAGGACAGATTTAAAACCCTTTCAATGTTCAACTTGCCGAGAAGTTAATCAATTCTGACTTCTAATTTGATACCCGAAAGCATTTTATTGGTTATTCTTCACTGCTCCATTTTCGATTTCTTCACACTGCTAATATGGATTTGATTAAAAATATACGGTTGTTAGTTTTATTCATGACATTTCTTTTTAATCTCAATCCTTTAAATGTCTGGATGAATTATTTAATAAATTAGTTAAGCTGATCAATCCGTTCATATAAATATTTCACGTCCATTTCATTTTCGATGATTGTTCAGAAAAGAGTTTTAAGTCTCATCCAGAAGAGATCGGAAAAAGAGAGCAATATAAAATAAAGCTTCTCTCCTTTCACCATGAACGTTCAGATCTTAAGCTTGTTTGAGCCGAAATGAATATAGCACGCCTTAAGGGATCACTTTGGCGACATTTACTCTTGATTTAATACTGAAGACTTATATCTAATTCCAATTACGAGATTTTTTAATTCCCTCCTGATCTCCTGCTTTTCTGACTGTACTGACATACAGAAGTTTAAATGTAATTCATATCATGATTCTTTTATGGTATTGGTTTCTCCGATATTTTCCTAATAACACTTTCTAGAAAGTCATCGGGTACTTACACGAGAGATCACGTGAAAGTTGCCAATATCATAAGTGAAAGATATTTTGTGGAACGAACTGGATTCGAACTTGGAACACCCAGATTGTTAGTTCATGCTGCTTTTAACCACTTAACCATTATCATCTTCCTTTAGAGGTAATGTAAACAGGCATCTCGCTGTTTATCTCCCTATGAATATGATCCCAAACTCCTTACATTGTGCCTTGCCTGTAGTGAATAAGAGTAATAAATGACATGTTAAAAGCATTCAACCGCTACAGTTAGATACGCCATATGATGGAATACTGTTGCCATAATGGAATATTGTTAATATTGATAACTCTGTTGCCAAGGTTGCAGAAAGAATGGTTGGATCCTTCTTTCGATCCAGTAGATATCTCACTGCTGATGCAATTCTCTACCTATATAAGAGACAGGTACGTCCAAGGATGGAGTATTGTTGCCACATCTGGGCAGGAGCTGCTAGAAAGATCTTATCCTGCCTTGATAGAGTTCAAAATAGATTTCGTAGCCTCGTAGGGGGTGCCCTTTTCTCTTCCCTGTAATCTCTTTCTCACAGAAGAGACGTTGCGAGTCTGTCTCTGCTTTTTTGTTATTTTCATGGCGAGTGCTCGTCTGAGCTCCAATTTATGCTCCCCCTTCGCCAAACTTTAACAGAAAGCACTCGTCTACCTGAAAACACTATCAATAATTTCCCCACTCTTTATCCGTGCCTAAACCTAAACGTAGATTCTATGAACAAAGCTTCTTTCTTAGAACTGAACACCTGTGGAATTGTGTCCGTTTGTCTGCTTTCCAGCTGACTAAAATCTGGTCGTCTTCAAGTGCAACGTAAACAAGTTCTTGATGAGCCGTTCCCCTTAAGTAATCCAATTTACCAAATTTAAACTACAAACGATTACTATGATATTGTCCCATACACTATACTTTTAACCCTTATCCTCGAGTCGCCTCTGGGCCTTGATAAGTGGTGACTCCTATGTAAAAAAATGTCTGGGCAGCTGCCACTCAGAGCCTTTTTTCTTGCTTTGATATAATTAAAAACCGACTTCGAAATCGAGTGGTGGATTATCTTTTTCTTTCTATACAGCTCCTTTCTCGCAAAAAGGAATGTTACTAGTCTTTTTGCACTCTATCGTTATTTCCATGGAAGATGTCTAATTGAGCTGTAAGAACTCGTCTTGGTATCACAACTGTAATAAACTCTTCTTTCTTTATTCGGGTGCATATCATTGAATAACTATGATCTCCGAGTGTATATACCATTCACTGGACAAAGCAGAAGAGGGAAGAGCGGTAGTTCTAGATATATCTAAGGCTTTTGACAGGGTATCGCATGAAGGCCTTCTAAGGAAAATCAGATCATACGGTACCACTGGAAGAATACATAACATAATTAAATCCTTCTTAGATAAAAGAAAAATCCAGGTTGTCCTCGGTGGTCGTACATATGAACAATATGATATAAATGCTGGAGTGCTTCAGGGGTCTATCCTTGGGCCTCTATTATTCCTAATATTCATAAATGACCTCCCTGACAAAATTGTCTGTGATATAGGTATATATGCTGATGACACCACGCTCTATAACAGACACGACAGGAAAACAAATGAACACATATCTAAAGAAATGGCAGAAACACTAGAGGATGACCTCCGATCTGTAGGGGAATGGGGACAAAAGTGGATGGTCACATTCAATGCTGCCAAGACTAAACTTGTTACCTTCAATAATTACAAGAAACCTTGTCTACCACCAATAGCAATGGCCAAAGACTCTTTATCTCAAAGTACATCTTTTAAACTCCTCGGCCTAACGTTCACAGGAAACGTGTTGGAATAATTACATTGAGAGCATTGCTAGAACCGCTGCAAAAAAGGTAGGTTCTCTCTGCCGTACTAGAAAGATACTAACGCCCGAAAGTTTCCTGTACCTCTATAAGGCCACCATTCGTCCATGTATAGAGTATTGTTGTCACATTTGGGCTGGTGCATCTGCTACTAGTTTCTCATTCCTATACAAGGTTCAAAAGAGAGTCGCCAACCTGATAGGTCCTGAACTGTCATCTAAGCTTCAGACTCTTTCCCATCGACGAAATGTAGCATCCGTCTGCCTGTTCTACAAGTACTTTAACGGTAAATACTCCGACGAACTACAAGCACTTGTACCCCACCGACGTAAATACCCTCGACAGTTCCGACAAGCAGCAAAATCTCACCCCTTCACAGTTGAGATCCCTAGACGTAAGAGAGCCTTCTACTCCAGTAGTTTCTTCCCCAGAACCGCAAGACTTTGGAATTCCCTTCCGGGTTCCTGCTCTCCCAACTGTACTGACATGCAGAAGTTCAAGTGTAACGTGGACCGACATCTTGCTTCCCAACTCCCCACATAGCCCCCCCCCCCGCTGTAGCTTATGTCCCTGATAGTAGCACCCTACATTAAAGTGGCAATGTTCCTCGTTTGGGGTGAAAATGTAATAAAAAAAGCTTTTTCCGAAGAACTTCAAAATCTATGTGGGCAAGTTATCATTGGATTGCTTGACATCTTGCTTGTTGATCTCTTTAAATCTCATGTAAACATATACTTGAGAAACCTCCCTCACAAGTCATAAGATTCATCAGTTTCAATCCTATCATATTCAATTGTCAAACTATTCAGTTCATTAAACCTCATTAGTATTGATGGTGACAGCTCGAGGTTTAGGTGACCGGGAGTTTTCAAATGGGACATAGCATCGTGCGGAAATAAGATAGGTAGCAATTCAAATCCAGAGTCGAATGCTTCGTTTACTACAAGTTGGGAAGTTTAATTGGTGTATTATCTCGGATGAAGAACACATCTTCTCTCTTTTTATTTGGACTTATTTCGTTCAGTTGACTTAATTCTGATGCATAGCACTCCCCATTAATTGTTTTCTCTTTTCTATTAGTATTATGATATGTGATCAGAGCTTTTATGGAAGTCACTCCAAACTATACATGAAACAATTTTATGTAAGGAGCTACTCATAATCATAAAAAGATAGGAAGAACAATTCCAAGACTAACGAAGTCTGAAAGAGGCCTCACCACCAATATACGATCCTCTGGATTCGAAACATGTTAATAGGAAGAAAGAAGTTGTAAGGCTGAATTCTAGAAAGTCTACTCATAAAAATATGTGTATATTGAGAGTTAGCTATTTTGAATCAAGTTTGATTTATCGCCCCTGATTTATATTGTTCATCGTCCAAATGAATTTTTAGTTTTTGGGGTACAACACGACTCGCTACATTCGTAGTACGAGATTGGTAAGTGACGTACTCTTTATTCGTAAATGGCTACACAATATCACTTGGCTTTCTATTAAGGAAATGACTTCTGAACTCTCCCATACATCAGGTTGTTTAAACTTTTCACTTTTTGTCCGTGCAGGTAAGACGTATATAATGTTACATTTCCAGAATCTCACTATTTACCCCGCAATGTATAACTGTTTTAGATACTATGGTGTCTTAGCAGTTATATATGTTGACTTGTATTCCTTTTTTTTCATATATGGTGCACATCGTGCGTTTGTCGTTAAAAACCTTTTTATGTAGGAATAAATGTATATTGATTCATGTATGTGCGTTCGTTTCGACTTCATTGCTGTTTTTTTCTTTATCAACATCTCCTTTGCGATCATCGTGTTTATACAAGAAAATATCTATCCAAGATGGTGTCAACGCCATAAAAATATATAAAATGAAATATCTAATATTGTAATTTTACAACGCTTTTAAAATCCTTTACGAAAGAAAAGCTATCACATTGCCAACAGGTGCTGCATGAAGAACAACAATGTTTCCAAGATTTGCTGCGAATGGGAAGAATCTCATTGTTCATAAAAATTCAGTTTGATGCTAGACACCCACATTGTATTCCATTATTTGTTTCGGATTTTTCATTCAGTTTTGAAGTGATGAACTAAAGCTTCATCTTAGGTTTCAACGGCATTAGAAATTATTAGGGTTAGGGTTAGGGTTAGATTCAAATGAGTAATATCACCGAAATGTTAACATTATTTGGGCTGTAGTCTTGCCTCAAGAATGCCTATAATAATCTCTGTCCATTCGTCAGTCTATCACCAATTATTTTGAAAAACTGATGACTATCACGCTTAGATTAGAAATAAAATGTTAGTATACAACGGTTTATTTTGAAATAATTATCGTCTCATATAATATACAATTTAAAAAAAAAAATGCTTTCATGTGTCATTTCGTAAGCAAAGCGAGAGAACAGATAATACATGCGAATGCTGAGTAATCGAAGTTTAGCATCAAAACAGAACCATATTCAAAGGTCATTTTTTTAATATGTGAACTTTTAAAGGTTAAGTGTGAGTCTCGACATGATGCATGTAATTCGTTTGATTGGTGAAGGAAGATGGGTGCTTATATATTTTTTTTTGAGATGGAAAAACATATGCGGATTCGAAGTTAATAGAGAAAGATGCAGAATTTGAGGGTCTAAGTTCACCTTATAGAATGAAGCCACTGTGTTAGTTCAAAAAATCTATCAGAAAAAAAATTCTTTTACTATTTTTCAGTTTGCTGGCACACAATCTGTTAAACATAGAACAATGGAGAATATGAGAGTTTGAATTATCTACTATACGCCATCCTTGAGTGGCTTCGCTCTATCTGTACAGGGGTTATCAGGATAATCTGACATTAAGATACTTCACATTACGAGTTAATCCTGGCTAAATATTTAAAATAACATAATATTTGAAGCCCAAATAAGATCAATTCGACATGTTCATACACCGGGGATGATGTAACTTCTCTTAGTTATGTGGTCTTAAGTAACATCACTTTGTGCTACGATCAATTGCCGTGGAGATGTACTTGGTTTGTCGTGTGAACGTTTCTTGAACGATTGTTCGTCCTTGGGACAGATACCAGCCCCACGGGCGTTAGACACGATCAAATGATAAAAACAATAGACACATCTCTTACATCAAGGGTCGGTATGGCGTCGGCTATAACCGGCTGACAGATCTCGTCGTCGAGTCTTCTTTGCGTCGTCACGGGTAGCGTTTCTATTGTCGGCTATAATTTTTGTGTTTTGAGAGAGACTTCATCGTTAGCAAATCACAGTCGACACAGTAGACTATGTACATTAAGTATTATCTATCATTGGAAATCAATTTGCTCCTATTTTCCGATCGTTGAAATATAAAGGACCAAAGACAATTGTATTAAATTTTGTAGAGTTTAATATTTGTATTTTTGAGGGCGTGTATTTTAGTTGTGAGAACAGGATTAATACTTTTTCGTTTTATTTTTTATTTCCAATCATATAGTTTCACTCTGACATATGTCATTAAATGCAATCTAACCATATTTGGTACGAGTAAACTTCATTCTGTGAATAAATCATCAACCATATTTTTAGTATAGATTTCTAATAGAATTTCTTTTATTTCCGTTCAATGATACGCACATATGTATACAGTGTGCATAGTTTATAATACACTCTGATACATCCCAACTTAGCACTGTTTTGATTTAGGCTATGATGGTCCTTTTTAGTTCATAGATAGTCGGAGGATTGCATGATATATATAATCTTTGGGAAAATTCAGAAATCAAGGGGGTAAAATCCGGCAAGCGTGAAACTCATTCAGAATCTAACCTCCTACAGATGAAATCGCAAAAATATTTCCGCATATCATTGTGTGGTAATGAAATAAAGGCGCTTAGACACTCAGGACTGAAAATTGGTGAACTGGTCAGTTTATTGGCCGAAATTTATTTGTACTAAATATGGTTGGATTATAGAAAAAAATTGTGAATTTTATCAATTGTTTGATGTGTTACAGATTGTAGAGGACATTCTGTATAATTTTTTAATCTTCATCGGTATTAATTTTAATATCTTAGACAACAGATGAATTTGGTGCATTCATTTCGTCTACTTTTGACAATCGTATAACATTTAGTAGAATAATCAATACTATGGAAATTCCACAGTATTCTTACTCTGTTGTATGTTCTTACCGTGCTTCAAAGTACTTCCGTTCTGTGGATATCCAGAACGAATGAAGACTCCGCAACATTATCGTATCATTTTCGAAGGAAAACACATCTATCTAAATACTCTTAGTTAATTACTCTTATTTAACTACTATCGTTAATGTAGTCTCAGAAATTACCTGGTTGTGAAATTGTGCGCATATTTCAGAATATTATTATCCATTATTTACATAAAACAGATACTAGTCGAAAGGCCAAAATCGTGTCAAAATTCCTACCAGTGTTTTCAGATAAACTCCCATAACCATATAATTCCTGAGACTGCATTAACCACAATAGTTAGATACGTATGTTTCATTTTGAACAAAAATAGTACAATAATACTGTAGACCAAGAAAGTGTATTTTATTAGAGTTGCGCACTTGACGTAAACACGACATCAGGCGAATAACTGTGGCTAAGCTACAGACTAGCAATTTGGGTGTGTCATGTTCGAATCCACTGCCGAGGGATGTCAAGTAACCTGGACGATCATTATTCTGATCATTGTTGATGTTAGGAAAATAGAATGTTTAAAAAATATGTATCGGAAATGCTAACGAGGAATGTTACCTTGATAGAATGGAATGTTATTCTGACAATTATGTTATCACTTGAAACAGGAATTTGAGATCAAGAGGCTAGTTGGGATGTGACAATAATAACAAATGGATTATGTGAAAACCATCAGCTGATGATGTAATAAATTAGGAAGATAGTTTTAGATATAGACGTCGGGTTTTGTTAATTGGGGAGGACAGTCGAGTATTGGCCTTCGCCGGGATGAATATGGAATGAGGTAATACACTCGACACAAATTTTGGTAGGAGAAGGAGGAGTGTCAAGAGTTGGACAACGATGAAATTGAAACCCCAAAAATAATTGAATGATAAAAGATTATAAAATCACCAACTTTGTCCGGCGTTGTTCTGAAGAAGAGATGACACGATGACAAAGGATATGTTGTTTGTGCATATGTAAAACACACGCACACACACACAGCGACATAAGTGAGAGATTATATACACCCGAACGTTTTTGTCATGAATACATTGCAGAATATTTTATATGCATACAATTTACATTCCCCAATGCAACAATAATTCTTTGGGTACTATTTATTTTGGAGTATGCACCAGAAAATGATAAAACGTTTGATGCATTCTACAGACAATCTGAAGACCTATTTAATGTTTTTGTTATGTAAAGACACTGCATAATATTTTATATGGACACAATTTACATTCCCCAATGCAACAAGAGTGTTGGCAGTCTTCACATGGTCCCTCTCGTAAGTATTCGATGTCTTTCTAGAAAGAATTCTAACTAAAAAGACGTATGGAAAACGACTGCCAACAATAATCATTTGATTTATACGAAATGAATGAATAATACTCATGATATAACAGAAACATCAGATGACAAAATTTGAAATTACATTTTTTGCGGTAGGGAGAGCTTACCTTTTATTTCAAAAATGTGTTAACGGTAATAATGTACGTACGAAAAGGGGTATTGTTATGGTGTGTGTATATTCAAACCGCGCGTTTATCAATGAAAATGGTATTTAAAATAAACGGTGAATAGCCGAAAGATCGGTGCACCAATCTGCTATATTTATATCATTCCAACGATGAGATGATGTGACACAAGGGTCGGAGGGTGGTATTTGAAAAGTAAGCGCCTTAGAATAAGTCAACTCTAGCCTGTAAAAAATGCCTAGGCTGCCACATCGGCATTTCCCGGTAGAAGCGCCTCAGGCAATTAGCAATAAGTTAACCCCTTCACAAAGGGAAACGACAAAGCCTGAGAGGTTGGACTATCATGAACTGTTCAGGACCAAAGTCATGCATCAGTAACAGGGAACCAGTCATCTCAACAATGACCTAGATTTTGGCGCCAAGAGAAAGAAGCAATATGCATCATAAATATTCTATTTAAAACTTAAGAGTGACGACAAACCGATTAAAATGATATTTCAAAATGTGGCATGAGAGGTTGAAAAACTGACGGACAGATCCTTTCAAAAAGCATCCATGAATTGAAATTTATTTTCATACGAAGAGCAACAACAGAGCGCATTGTGACAGTTTTGGTCTGTTTCGAGTTTTTCTGAAGACGTTAGTGTATCCATTTGTGCATTTTTTTTCTCGTCTGTGCTTCATTTGTTTATTCCATTTTCTCTTTCACCACACCCACACACACATACATATATATATAAAAACATACAAACACACATATACACAGGCACATTTGTACGTGTGTGTGTATGTGTGTGTGTGTGTGTGTGTGTGTGTGTGTGTGTGTGTGTGTGTGTGTGTGTGTGTGTTATGTAATGTAACATTTTTAATGTTTTGGTAGCAACATAATTAATTATATCGTCAATGCGTGAAAGATGCGTTTAAATTATTATTATTATTATTATTATTATTATTATTATTATTATTATTATTATTATTATTTAAACGAGAATGTTGCCATAGAATTTTAGAATACAATATTTTATAGTAAACACATTAGACCAATTTTCGAATCCTTTTTATCGAATATCGGAAAATAAACAAAAATTTTAAATGTAGCAATGAATCCAATGAAATACACATTAAAAAGATACAATTTTGTCGTTATTGTATCCTGAGCTTTTAAAATCTTTTCAGTTAAATATTTTTTTTAATTCATATTCGTGTATGTTTACAAATAATTTGTCTGACTGCGTATTTCTCTTTGTCTCCCCTAAGTACTTTCAGGCTATTAGTAAGACTGGGAAAGATTTCGTTTTACAATGAATCTTTGTGTTAGCTGAAGAAATTACATGTTGCTGCTGCTTGTTCGTTAGTTTATTTGTTTGTTGAGCTCGTCGGGTATTTTTGTGAAAGTTTGGCAAGGGGGATCATAGATTGGTGTTCAGTCTAGCACTTGCCTTTATGAGTGTTTGTTTTGTCGTTTTTAAATTCTAGCTGCACATACAAATATACACACAGACAACTGGCACTCTAAAGACTACTTATAAAAATTGAATTCTGAAAATGATAGAAACTGACAGCACCCTAACCCTAACCCTAACCCTTTTTTTCTGGAGTCAAACGTAATTTGTACCACCTTTGTACTTTAAACAACATGTCACGCTTCAATGTAGTGATGATTATTGTTGGTATTAGTTTACCAGATATCTTTCTATTAAGAATTATTTCTGGAAGGATATCAGGTACTTACGGGAGACACTACGTGGCGATTGCCAATATCGTAAGTGAAAATAATTGTTGTGGAACCACTAAACCACGTCACCTTTTTGTTGTTCCTGCGATTATTAACGATAATTGGCGACGAGACGAAACGCACGTTATAAAGAATAACTAGCAGAACCCGTTAACCCGCGCTGCTCAGTGGAAGCATGCCCCTCCCCCGCGAAAAAAAATAAAGTGCGGCTGTTGTTGTTGTCCAACCCCCCAACCTCCTCATGTTAAGAACGAGTTTCGGAATGGACACCGCTAACCTCCTCATGGCTTTCGAAATAGACATTCAATTTTATAAATGGGGTTGGGATGTCAAAATATTTGCCCGAAATGAAACCTTGACAATCGCTGTCAGGATTCTCACACGCAAATTCTCGTAACCAACAGAAACATTCGGTGGTCGCAGTGTCGGTCAGCCCGTGCATGCTAATCTGGCGGCCAGTGATTAAGAGTGTACAATAGATGGCATTATATCTCGGAAACTACTTGTATCCGCCAAATAAAAATGAGGTTTTCTAAATCAGCATAGTGGGAAACCCATAAAAAAGTCTTCATCTTAAATGAAAGTGTATAATTGGAGCTAACGTAAAAGTTTATATTAAAAAAAGTGTTGTAAATGCAAACATATAACAAATAAATGGTTTCTTATGCAAATTAAATAAGTTTTTAACCTACATGCATGAAATATTGGGTTCAGGGTATTTTTTGGTCGGCTGGGGGAGTAACTGCGTGGGGAGGGCGTTATATGTCGTAAAGTACTCGTAAAATATAATTAAGATTTTCTGAATCAGCATAGAAAAACCTGTAAAATTCATCATTTATAAAGAAAGTTTGAAGTTGGATGAAAGGTGACAAATGATCTTTTCTTTTTTCTTCGTGAAAAAGTGAACATAAAAAGGAGTGTACATGCAGCAAATATTCAGAGTATGGTATTTTCGTACATGCATGAAATATAGGGTTCAGGGTATAGTAATTCGGTCTTTTTGTTTTGTTTTTTTAGAAGATGGTGTGCAGAACTGTTTGGTGTTATTAAAGAAACTATAAATATTTAAAAATGCAATAAATAAACCACAGTAGAAGGAAAACAAAACAGAAAGAAGAGGTAGCGGTAGACGAACAAGCATATACATGCGTAAAATATATGGTTCAGGGTATGGTAATTTTATTTTCTTTGGGGGAGAGGTGTAGAACTGTTTGGTGTTTTATTAAAATAATTTTAAATATTCAAAAACTATAAATGGAACGGCCTGTAATAAGCACAACAGAAGGTAAACATCGCCGCTCAGAAAGCGCACGCAAAGCAGTGTTCGTGTTCCTAGAATACGTAAGTATATAGCGTCCATGCAAAAAATATATGGTTCAGGATATGGTAATTTTGTTTTTGGAGTGTAGAAATATATGGTGTAAAAAATTATTTTAAATATTTAAAAATAAACATCGAACGGCCCGTAATAAAGTACAGTAGAAGGAAAACATCGCTGCTTGGAAAACGTAGAAGGTACACATGGTTAAACGTAAATGTAATGTATTTTTGTTTTCAGGGTATATAGTTGTTTCGAATAGTTAATTATAGTATATCTGTGCTGAAATTTCTGATAATGGAAGTTTAATATGGTTGTATTTGAATTAATTTATCTTTAACGGTTGCGTCGTGTAGACAGAGCAGCCATACTTGTAAATGTCGAGCGTGTTCGTTTATGTAATAAAATTGTAATTCGGAATAATCGGCTCGTCAGGTTTCAGCCAATGAGAAATTAGGACATTTCTAAAGAGAGAAATTGTTATTTTTTAAATGGGAAATGGAAAGTTAATGGCGTGTATATGAGTTTTAGATCCAATTACGAAAGTGTGAAAGGTCAATATAGTACTTCTTTCCCGGTGATGCTGGGTGCGGTGGAGAGATTTCAGGCAGACTGAATTGTGCATCCATGATTGTTTCACAAAGTTGAAACTTTCCAGTTCTTTTTATTAAGAAAATTTGATAAAGAAGAGTATATTGCTCGAAATATTAAAATTCAAATTTATACCAATAAAATATGATAAAATAACAGAAGAGCGTTCAAAATATCAAAATTACAATTTTAATAACAGCTAAAAATTTACATTTTCACTAGGGAGTTACCATTTATTAAGGCCAAAATGCCACGAAATTAAAGCTTAATGAGTGTCAAGTGGCTGGTGAAACAACACTGTGATGATTGGTAATGGTGGAAGTTTTGAAGAATTTGTTATTTAAGAGGGCAGCTCAATAAGATCTTGTTTAAATTAGACTTGAAAACGACCATGTTATAGTCAGCCTGGTAGCAAATCGTAATATTTTGTTACACAGCTAGCCAGTTCTAGGAAAATATTTTGCTCATGGAATTTTCGTTTAGTTTTAAGCAAAGATTGAGAGTAAGAGAAATTGTTGACAGTGGTTGAATTTTTTTAAATGAGCATTTTCAATTATTTTAATTACTGCTTTCATCTTGTATATTATTTTAATATGAATCTGTGCCGTGGCATAACGAATATGAGTAGTAAGTAATAATCAATTCTAAGTGATAATATTCTTAATACTGATGGTTTAGTGCTTAGTGCAGACGACACTAAAAATATAATTTAAAATTACTAAAGACTACTATCCGGTCAAGGCTAACGAAACAAGACTAATCTATTCCCGAGGATTAAACAATGATTCCGTGTGAAATTCCGTTCAAAATTCCAAAAATCTGCAGAACAGTCGTCCGAATCATCCAACACATCAAAATATTTCATGATTTTTAGCACAAAAAATATTTGGATTTGTAAACAATAATAGCAAACAATTAAGTTAACATCGACATTATTTTCTAATAATTTAAATAATCTTCCTTTAATGTAGTTTTTTAATGATGATAAAATGTAAGAATGAAATATTTTCTCATGAACTGTTATCATATCAGGCTCAACGATTTAGATTAGTTCAAGACAATGATCTACAAAAGCTACCAACCATATAGAAGTCAACCACAAAACTGTTAAAGGGGTTTGCGTATCTCATTTACATTGAACGAAAAATTTGATTCACAGATACGGATCAAATTTCGGCTTGCGTCATGAACATTCTGAACGATTATGATAGCGTTCAAAGAATAAATCAGTCAGCGAATCCCCGATAAAATGTTAGAAACGTCGCTCCAGATTAAACGAGGCATCCGTTTAAATCGATTAACGTCCCTGAAAGTCATCAACAAAGGTGGAAAATGCGGAATTAATGACTGAACTGAAGTTCCAGTTGAAATAAATCAAGCGATTGAGAATGATAAGAAATGCGAGCAGTATAGGGAGCTTGGATAGATCAGTGTTTTAGACATTTTGGTGGTAAATTTCGCAATAAAAACGACGATAGGATCTATTGGATGATGTATAGAATGAATTTCGGTCTCAAATTACCTCAGGTGTAAATTATGATTCAAGTTAAAAAAGCGATCATGACCAGCGATGAATCATGCAGCTATGAAGTTGAAATAACCATTTTATTCAAATAAATTTAATGTCAAAATAGAACAAGGCGAGGAAAATGGAGCAAACTTTAAACTATGCCAAAATATTCGCACATATAGTAACAACCACTGTTAACAATTTCCTCTACTCTCTATATGCGCCTTAAAGTAAACGGATATTCCATGAACAATATTCCTTTACTAGAGCTGCCCGTCCGTGGATCTTTATACAGCGTGGTTGCTTTCCAGCTGACTGCAAAATGGTTGTTTTCAAGTCCAATGTAAACAAGTTCTTGTTGAGCCGTCCTCTTAATTAACCAAATTCTACCTAATTTCCACCACTGTCGGTTCATTATGGTGTTGTCTCACCCACCACCTTATACTCATTAACAATTATCCTCAAGTGGCCTTCAAATCTTTATAAGCGGTGACTCCCATAAAAAGAAAATATCCTTTTAGATATCTATAAGCCACTCCATTCGTCAGTCCGTCCATCCATCCATCCGTCTGTCTGTCCGTTATGCGCCAGTTATAAATTGCTTTTTCTCTCAAAACATGCAAATAGAATATAGATGCGTCCAAATATCTCTATAAGATGTTCTGTCTGGCGGTCGCGTTATTATTTAAACATGGAATTTCGTTTAATGTCATTATGACATTTGAAACATTATTTCAGTTTACCTACCGCACTAGACATTGAAATCCCATCGAAACTAAAACATCGAGTTCTCCATATAACCTAATATATTTTTAATTAACGTAGTTTAACGTATAAATGTATACTTGAGGACGCGACTTTAAGTCGATTTACGTCTGCCAAGTTCCATTTTTTCGTTTTTTCTTTTTGCAATTTTGATCACTTAGTAGCTATTTTAACCGGCTAAACACCAATAAAAGATTGTGCGTAAAAAATGCAATAATTTGACTCCCATCGCGCCGCTTTGTGACCTTGCGTCTCGGAGGAGATGCACTTTGAAATATGAAGATAGACAGACAGACATACATAGTAAGTTTTATAAATTAAATTATTATTACCATTAAAAGAATGTGATATAAAGGTATGGTTGAACTTAGATAAGATCAGTAATCCATGCGATTTGAGAGTAAGTCACTGCAAATATAATGAATATGCTATAAAATGCATTCTGTTTAGTTGTATATGTCTAAATTATATATGTACGAGGGTTGTTCCAAAACTAAACGCTCTTAGTTATGCAAAAAAAAATAACTGGAATCCTTTAAAAACAACTTGAATGATCTGAAGAATGACTTGAATGACTTCTTCGTATTGAGCTAGCGCCTCGGTGACCACTTGAATGTCCATGGGGTAAGACACAACACGGAAATCCTGACTCGTGTGTCTCCAGGGAGAGCTATCCCACACAGGACTGGTGTAGTCGCCTCGTCCCTTAACTTGCGAAGGAGGGGTTCCAACGCCAGGACGTACAAGAGAGGCAACAGCGGACAACCCTGTCGCACCGACCGGGGACGGCTTACCATTGATCTGCACCGCTAGCGTCGGCCTATCATACAGTACAAAGATCCAATTGTGGAAGTCCAGATAAAACCGGCGGCCTCCAGCACAGATCCCAGGAACCGATGGCCCACCCTATCGAAAGCCTTGGACTGATCCAAACTGATCAGCGCGGCCTCGGCGTCGTCTTCTGTCCACTCTATTATCGTGCGGATCAAATGAAGATTGCCCTGAATCGATCTCCCCTTCACAGCATAGCTCTGGTCTGGTTCGATCAAGTCAGTCATGACAACCTGCAAAGGATTCGCAAGAACCTTGGCCAAAATCTTTAACTCTGTGTTTAGCAGAGTCAAGGGCCTGAAATCGTCTAAATCTTCCTCCCTACCATGCCGTTGACCTTTCCTCAGCAATGTGATCACTCCCTTGGTCACTTGCCCAGGGATGGAACCCTGGACAGACCAATGGATGAACATATCCTTCAGAATAGGGACCAACATGAGCAACACCCTCAAGTAGAACTCGTAGGGTAGACCATCAAGCCGCGAGGACTTGTTGCAGTCGACCTGCTTCGATGCAGTAATGATCTCATGTTCTGTGACAAGACCATCACAGTTAGCCGCTCGAGCCGCCATGAGGCGGGGCGAGTCAGCCAAATAGCTGCAAAACTTTTCGACCCTAAGTCTGGGTAGTTGGGTGAAGTGCTCTGATAGATGCTCCCAAACCCCCTCCCATATCACCCGTGTCGAAACGAGGGCGTGCCCTTCCAGGTTGTTTACTTTTCGAATGTACCCATACAGCGGCGCCTTAGAGCAGTCTTACGATCAACATCATCAACGTTAACAGCCTAGTTGGAAACTTTCATTAATCTAGCCCTAAATATCTGGCCCTCGTACTGCTCGCTAGCCAAGCGGTTGAGGTCTTGATTAGCTAGCGCTATCTCTAGGAGGTTCCCCCCTCCACCGCCCGGGTCAGCCTATTCTCTATACGTTTTTGGCCTTAGCCTTATCTAGCGCGAGGCGTTGTCTGTACTGGACCGAGAAGTGTCTAATCTTAGCTGTGAGACTAACCCACCACTTACTCCTGGTAACCGCCCCCAATAATGCCTGCTGAATTAACTCTGTAACCTTCAACCGGTAGTCCTCCAGCTCCAACAAGGTGCTGTTGAACTTCCAGTATCTAGCCAGTTTAGGCTTAGAGCTCAAGTTCAAACGGGCCATAACAAGTTTATGGTCCGAGTGTCCTAAAAAGTGGAACGTGGGGCAAGATATGAAGTCTACATCGCCTCTTCTGACTAACATCCGATCCAAGTAAGTACTTGAATGGGAAGGAATATTAGGATGCCACGTCCACATCTCCCGCCCCGGGTGATCCATGCGGAATCTGTCGACCAGGTCGCACGAAGCCATCAGGTCTGACAGGCTGCTGTCACACCACACCGACCCACTAGCCCCCCCCCCCGACCTTATCTATCTTGGGATCAAGGATGGCATTCCAATCACCCATTAAGACTACCCTCTCCGAATCATCTATAAAGCCCTCCACTAGTCGAAAGAAGGAAGTCCTTTTCACAGCGGAATTAGGCGCATAAACTGCAACTATCCGAAACACACTGCTATTAATGGCAAAATCGACGACAATCGCCCGCTCGTCCTCGTCTGCATGAATACAGTCACAGACGCTGTAGGGTGCGATTTACTAGCTTCAGCGCAGTAAAGACCTCCCACTCCTTCACCCGGCCCTCGCAACTAGCCGCTCTAGCCGCCTCGAGGCGGGGAGAGTCAGCTAAATAGTCGCTAAACTCAAGGACCGGAAGATCGGGCTGCTGCGTAAAACGCTCCTCTAAATGTTCTCGAAACCCCTCGCAGATCTCCCGAGTCGATTCCAGGGTGCGTCCATCTAGATGTCTTACCTTTGCAATGTACTTGTCCGAGCCACGCCTAGAAATTTCACGATGCGCGTCAGTGTTGGAGTTGACTGCTTCATTGCCTACCTTTCTAAGCCTAGCTCTGACTACTTGACCTTCATAACGCTCGCTATTCTCACGCAGAAGGTCCTGCTTAGCTAGTTCCTGACTAACCCTATCACTCTCCCCCTTAGCCCCTACTTTTGGCAAAACCAGCAGTGTGGACGACGGCTCTCCACCACTACCGTTATGCTGACGTCTTTGTATGCCAGCAGCGGTGGTATCGCTCGAACACCCTTCCTCTTCAGCCTCATTGCTATTGTGTAGCAGCCCAGGTGAGTCCCAGTTTTTGACCGTACTGGGGTCACCTGTTCCACCTCACCATACTGACTGAAGAGGCATCCTAACACTTCCGCAGGTATTTGGGTTGGTACATTAAATATCTGCACCCGAGTCCTTCTCTTGCCCTGGTATTCGGGTATTAGTTTGACTCTCCCATGCTTTATTTCTTGGAGGGAGAGTCTCTCCGCATCGTCATTGGTGGGTAGGAGGATGTCCCACACGGCGAAGCTCCTCTGGTACAGGTATAGTACCGAGATGTTAAGTTTGTGGAGGAGCCTCGCCATGTCTTCCTTCTTCATCCCCAGGAGGCGGTTTTCCAGTGTATCGGAAATGGCAAAGGACAGGACTCTGCCCTCAATCGCCTCCCAGGTACCTGGTATGGGTTTTATATCTGCCCCTCTATGTATTGTCTGTACTTTGTCAGGTACAGGTCTCTATACTCTTGAGGGGAAAGTTGTTTTTCTACGGTCTTCCCCCACGCAGACCCTCTTGGTGGTGATGGTGTTGGTATGGGGTCTTTGGTGGGGTTAGACCGTTTTTGGTCTTTTATGGAGGTCGCCCCTGTCTGTTTATTGGCGACGCTTCCTGCCTCCCCAGATTTCTTAGTTTGTCCTTTTGTGGGAGTGTCGCATTTTTGGGTGGGGGCGGCTCCTTTTTTAGTGTCTTTTGGGCCTGATTCTCCTTGGTTAGAGTCTTTTTCGGGGGCAGTTTCCCGTTTTGGGGAGTCGGCCTCTTGGGGAGCATGATCTTTTTTGTTTACTTTGAGGCCATCTACCCCTTCCTCGTTTGTGAGGTCCAGGCGGTATTCCCCTTCATTTTCTTGATCTGCTCCTCTTTTGAGAGAGCAGCCCTCCTGGGGAGCGCTGTCCCCATTATTGTCCTTTTGGCCTGGCACCTCCTCCTTTTTGTGGTCGGAGTGAGATGCTACGACACATTTTGGTTTTGCTCCCCTTTGGGGGAGCTGTTGTTAAATTGTCCCCCTCCTGGGGAGCGTCCAATGCTGTCATATCCGGGCGGTACGCCCCGTCAGCGGTTGTTTTTTCTCCTCCTGTTGGGGAGTCGTCCTCTTGGGGAGCAGTAGCCCCCTGGCTGAGGGCATCCACATTGGTGGGCCCCTGGCTGAGGGTATCCATATTAGTGGCCCCCGGACTGGGGGTGTCCGTTTTGGTTTCCTCTTTTTAAAAAAAATCACTGGAAAAAGTGACGTGGAGTCGGCGTCCAAATTGGGGAGCCGACTTTGGCGCCAAAAAGAAGTGGCGCCAAGAGGCGGCAAGAGGGGAGATAGAACTGAGACAGGGAGTAGGAAGTTAGTGGAGGGAAGAGAGAAGGTGTTTCCGACCCTCCCTCGCGGGAAAGTCGTAAATTATCAGCTCGTCAAATGTTCCGGGCACGAGAATGTGTCGCCAGAACAGCACTGCCTCGCGCGGTGGATGTATCAGAACAGATACTACAATTTGAGATATTAAATCCTTTATTCATGTTAAAAATACATTGAAAATCAACAATGAACAAAAACTTGGCCAACTCAAAAGGGGGGGCGGCTGATTGTGGGTGTCGTAGGTCATCCTTGTCACTCCAGAACTAAACAAAATCAAAAGTTTCTCCCAGCTAGTATCTTCTTTCACCATAATACTGCATTCACCCTTTCATACTGGGGGACGTCCTACTTAACTCCCAATACTACACTTTGATCTTGGCCAAAAGGCCAAAAAAAAGCTAAGAACAGCATAGATTACCAACAGATCTTGGATCTTAACCAAAAAGGACAAGCACAAAAGTGTTACGGACCGACCGACCGACAGACCGACGGAGTTACTTATAGAGTCGCTTGCACGCGACTGAAAACTGACCTCTGCGGTCTCTACCAAATTACTCAGACAATTTCTAATCTAAACATTTGAAATTTTACATAAAGCGTATTCAGAGATATGGCAAGCTTTTTAATTGGTTTTGGTCGAAAATTTGAGCTACCAATATATAAATGTATGTATGTATGTTTACATGTGTGCCTAAAGCGTTCGACGGCGACGGGTTTTCACAAGATCAGTATTGTTTTGAAGCTCGACCCTTCAGACGACATATACCCAAAAATTGGATAAAACATTAATTTCTTCCCTCTCAACTGGGCACTTTTCTACAGGAGCGGTCGCTTTTTTCACCGATATTTGCGAAAGTCATCCTCTCTTTTCGATTGTCTAGCCTTAATTTAAACTTACGTCACTTCCGGTTTGGCGGTGGTCGTAACAGCAAAGACGTCACGTTTTTCCCGTTCTTTTCGTCCTTCTTGGTACGCGTTCCAGCCTGCTCTCCTACTACCATATTTTTCTTCTTTTTTTTTTTTTTTTTTTTGCTCAACACACACCTCCAAACACCCGGGCAACACCGGGCACCCATGCTAGTATATATATATATATATATATATATATATATATAGAGAGAGAGAGAGAGAGAGAGAGAGAGAGAGAGAGAGAGAGAGAAGAAGAAGAAGAAGAAGAAGAAGAAGAAGAAGAAGAAGAAGAAGAAGAAGAAGAAGAAGTTAAAATATAAGGAATAAAGCTACATAAGAATTTTACTGTATTATCAATTCAAGAGGGGTAAAATAAAGATGGGTAAACGACAAGAGATAGAACTCCTGAAGAAAGTGAATCGAAAAATGGATTAATTTGCCATGAACTTGAGCTGCCTATTTATAATCTTTTGTTTCTTTTTTACTTTCCTTATTCTATATTTTGCATTTGCTTTACTTAATTATCAGTTTCCCCAAAAAACATATTTTTCATTTCATCCATTTTTTCATGCTGTATATATTTTGATTGCAGAAATTCCCTTGTTCATTGATTTTTGTCTGTTGTAGAGACCTGAAGGTGTGGCATTAAACAAACGAGACTTTTGAGTCAGATACATCCGATCGCACAGCCTGGCGAGCTTAGGTCAAGAATAACATCAAATTAGCATAAAAGAAGAAAGACAATGTGAAGACAAGACAACCCAGAGGTAAGAGAGGATACAGTCCAGACTGGTGGCCAACCATCACTACAGTCGGCTACACCTGCAGTAACTGATAACGAAACTGCAAATCTAAAATTGGACTATATAGCCACAGAAGGCGCTGTAGTGAATCAAATCAAGTGCAGAATACGATTACTTCAAGAGACAGAAGGTTGCTATCATTATAAAATATTACTTGCTATAGTAGAACATAGTGTGGGTGAACAAGACATGTGTACATATTTTGTGTGCTATTTATGCCATTAAGATTTCATCGGTGATTTTTATAGCAGTAGAAAATAATTAAAGGAGAAAATCTTATGGTCATAGCAATACAAATCAATATTGTGCAGCATTGAATCAAATAAGACTAAAAGAACAAAATGTCTTTCACCTCATCAGAAACAAAAGGGTCGATGTGCTATGAAGGCATTGGCTTTATATTGAACACATAACTGAAGGACTGGCCCTCTCTGTCCCGTATTAAATCAACTCATCGAGCTTCTTTTAAAATATTGACGAGTGAGTGCGACAGGCTAAAAGATAAACCTCGTTGTGTTTACTGTTATTTCTTTCTGTGATCAAGTTCTTACTTTCTTTGTGTGGTTGAATACTTTATTCCTTTATTTTGTCCGCTCATGGTTGCCATTATCCCTACCTGTATCGGAGTGTTCCAAGTTCGAATCCAGTTCGTTCCACAAAAATCATCTTTCACTTACGATGTTGGCAATCTTCTTGTTGTCTCTGCGGTAAGTATCTGATGTCTTTCTAGAAAGAATTCTGATTAGACGCTGATGCACAGCCATCGTTCATCGCCGGCAAAAGTACTGTGAGAATGGTGATGGATATGTAGAAAAATAAATTCTAGAATACAAATATCGCTCATTCTAAGTGCACCAATCCCTTTTTCGTAGTTTTTCAACGTTTTTAGTTTAAAAATTTTGGAACGGCTCTCGTAGATTCTCGACCCAAAATAGCGTAAAACTATTTGAAGAACTTGAGGCATAAATATTTGTAGTTTTAAAAGAATAACACGTCGCTTACTGTAATAATGGGGACAAAAACGGAGGCTTTGAAGCACGTGGGGTGTTTCGTGCGTCGGATATTCGTTTCTCAGCGTGAAACTTTTATTTTGTCATTTCACCCCAAACAAGACACAGAGCCACTTAATTGTGAGAGGCTACTATTTGGGACCAGATTGGCAAGGATATTATTTAGGGAGCTAAGCAGCGAAATAGCTGTTTAGATTACACTTAAATTTCTGCATGTCAGTACAGTCAGAAAAGCAGAGAGGTTATTCCAAAGTGCAGCAGTCCAAGGAAAAAAGCTATTCGAATAGAAGGATTTAAGGCATCTAGGGATCTTTACTCTGTAGGAGTGGGATTTTGCTGCTTGTTGGACATTGTCGTCGAAGGGTTACTAGTGCTTTGAGTCCGTCAGAGCAATTGCCATTGAAATACTTGTAAAACAAACACAAGGATGCCACGTTTCGGCGATGAGACAGAGGTTGGAGTTTAGTTGATAGTTCAGGACCTATTGTTGGGTACTTTAAGGTGTGTGTAGCCTTTGAGCACGGTAGTGGTTGAAGATTTTTATAGATGAAATTAATTTGCATATATATAAAAAAGCAATTACTTTTAAAAAGGGCTGGTTGGTGGCAGTGTTAAGGAACAGTCGCCTGTGAGTAAATATGAGATAGGATAGCCGAGAATTCGAACCTGGGAAGCTAGATTTGGAATTGAGAATTCCGATCATAAGTTAAAATAAGTAATATAGAATGTTATTGAAAAAAATGAATGTGATGATGCAATTTTGTTTCTGTTAATGAAATGAAATTAAAATTGAGGTTATCTAAATCCGAACAACAGAAAATGTTAAACATGTTTGTAAAGTGGGTTAATCGAAAATTAGGTTAGAGAAATCGGTCTTTGTAAACATGTGAGGAGCGATGCGTACTTGGACACGTGAGGTTTGTTGGGCAACGGGATCGGTATGCACGTTGTTTGGTCATGCAATGGTGTCATGAATTCTCAATATAGTTAGAGCTTTAGAGTAAGTCAGTCAGTCAGTAAGTCAGGGGAGTCAGAGAGAAGTCAGAGATCGGACAGGGTCGGACAGACAGAGCTGACATCCGCCTTGGAAGCGAAGGTAGAAGTTGAAATAATGTAGAAACTTTGAATTCCTAGATGCGAAGCCATTGACCGGTCGAATGGAATAAACGAACATCACCATATTTTTGTAACTGTCGTCTTCGTGTTATGTTATTCAACTGACAAGGTATTGTGAATTTGTATTATAAGAACTTGTGTATAAACTCATCTAAGAATGTGTCTCTATCATCTTAAGAACACGTCTCCCTCTCGGTATCAAGAAATAATGAATGTTCATTCATTTTGATAAAAGACTGAAATCATCTCAGAAATATATGGGTTAAAGAAATATAATGTTTATAGAAACACTCCCAGAACTGTCAGACTGTATAAATGTCAATATCTCAATCTCCTCTCTCAATCTAGCTATCTATATAGCCATCCTTTCTCAAAGTGTATTACATGTTCCCGTCTCTCCTTGAAAATGTACCCTGTCTCTAACCACTAATATGAACAATCTAAGACGAAACGCAACAACAACAAATATATAACATACGCCATCTCTTTAATATAACCCCCATGTAACAGGCAGGTGGTTAGTTGAGTGTTAAACAGCTAGGAGAACGAAAGATTAGAAGATTGTAATTTTTTCAGTGTTTGTTTCGAAATAGTTGAAAAATAAGTTCCCTTCTTTAGAATAGTTTATTAAAATGGTTCATAAAATTACTTAGAAAGTGTTGATATGTCGTAAGACCAAACAACCAAACCGAAGCAATTTTATAATGAGAATTATGTTTCTATTAAATTTTTTCCCCAGTTTTAAATTCGATGCAAATAATAATTCTTAGATTTGAAGCAAGATGACTTTAAAAGCAAACAACGTTTGACTGTGATATTATTACTAATACTTCATATTATTCTTTTTAAACGGCTGATATTATCACTGGGTAACAAAGGTTAGAGATATTGCTAAACGAAACATGAGAAAAATAGAAAATATATCGGACAAAAAAGTAATAGGAAATGCCATTGAAGATATCCCAAGAAAAGAAAAGTGAATGATAGATTTATAACTGACTCATATGGGTAAATAGTTGAATAAAAACTATGAGAATATTAGAGATTTTATCTCGTATTTTCCGAAAGAATTTCATGAGAATGGAATTGGAATTGTTTTTTTTTTGTTTTTTTGTTTTGTTTTGTTTTTAAGACTCCTTCGATAAATCTCATGCCATTTCGCTTATATTGATATCTAAAAGAAGAATATAACCATCATATGATAAAAAAAATGGCAGAACATCCGGTCAAAATCTCACATTCTGAAATCTTTATTAAGGATGTTTTTTTTACTATTTTCTTCAGCTTACAGATGATTAATCGTATTTATAAAAAATGCAAAAAATGTTTCGACAACCTTTTTAACAATTTTGAAGGAGTTGCATTTCTATTTTCTTACTCTTTTTCATCTGAAACAAGATATAATGCCATTTGAAACGTAAGGGGCTATTATTTAGAATCGCATATAAAAGGGGACTGTGAGAAGTTGAGCAGTGAGATGTCTATTAACATTACATTAAAATTTCTCCATTTTAGTACAGTCAGGAAATCAGGATGCAGTGAGGAAATTCCAAAGCATAGCAGTCCAAGGGAAGAAACTATTACAGTAAAAGGCTTTCCGGGATCTAGTGACATCAACCAGTATGTTGAGCAGGGAAAAATGATAGGTTCATAATTCACGATGTGGATAAGATATATGAGAATATTAGAAAAGATTTAATCTTATGTATTTTTTGAAAGACTTTCATGACAATTGAATTGGAATTCTTTATTAATTATTATTTTCTCAGATCCCCTTTAATAAACTAAATGTTATTTCTTTCATTTTGTTGTCTATAACTATCAACTGGTAAAAAAATTGCGACCTCAAAGACGAAATCTATTCTTACTGAAGCAGCGGAGAATGCGAGTGCACTTGATTCTGGGTGCAATATTGTAAAGGGAAATGTAAATCTACCTTTTGAGGAGTGTTTCATTCCAGTGTCTTGCAAAAATATATCAGCCTCGTTTACAGTTCAATCGATGAAATTCTCTGAGCATTCTCTGTGTGTTTCTGGTCGATGATGACTACTATATCCAGTGACCTTGAACAAACATCCAAAGTATACATGGATGTAAATAACTTCCCCACACTTTTATACATATATAAGTGTGCGTAATGATAAATGCAGAAGAATTCACAGAATTAATGCAGTAAGTTTACACAACATTATTCTTTCCTCGCCCTTCTTAGGGCAGAGGAAATGAGACACCCAATAATACGACGGCATCATTTCGCGAACCAAAACTCTAATAGAGTCATTACGTTACAATCAATTTTCCTCTAAATCTCAATAAAATAAACCCAAGATATAAATAAATATGAAAGGATAGTAAAACAAAATGGAATTTTCATAGATATGTTTGGAAAAAAAAATAAAATCTAGTGTTGAAAAATACATTTTCTTAATTAAACCAGTGAAATATACAGATTAAAGTCCACAAGTATCAAGTATTTTTATTGAAATAATTTTCTAATATAACCTTTATCAGTTTAAATTTTAAATAATCAATTCATAATTAAGCAGATAGCAGAAAGTAAATTACATTTGAACAAATCTTAACAAACAGTTCAACAATTGAAGTTAATA
>NC_136485.1:106419639-106424639 GCF_053919585.1 Euprymna scolopes
CGCTGATGGAAGTCAAAAGGAAGCGATCTTTTACAAATCTGGCATCTAAGCTTCAGCTTCTGTCCCATCGACAAAATGTTGCATCCCTCTGCCTGTTCTACAAGTATTTTAGTGGTGAATGCTCTTACGAACTGCAATCACCCGACAAACCCGACAGGCTGCTAAATCCCACCCCACACTGTAGAGATCCCTAGATATAAAAGATTTTTCTTCTCCAATAGTTTCTTCCCCAAAACCGCTAGACTTTGGAATTCTATTCCAGGTCGCTGCTTCTCCAACAGTACTGACGTGCAGAAGTTCAAGTGTAACGTGAACCGACATCTTGCTGCCCAAATCCCTACATAGTACCCCAGTAGTTGTTGCCCCTGATAGTAGCCCCCTACACCAAAGTGGCAATTTGCCTTGTTTGGGGTGAAAATATAACAAATAAAAAAAAATATCGATGTGAAAAGTTATGTTGAGTTGAAACATTTACGTTTAATAGTTAGTTCTCAGGAATATTAATTTGATGTTAATTTGACAGACGGAATTTAAGCTAACCATAATATAAGCAAATATAGGTGACAAAAACTCAGCAAGGATATTTCGGCTACGTGTAATGATGACTTAAAAATATAGATTTTGAGATGCAGAATTGTAGTTTCGCGGGAGATCAGTTCGGTACGCAACGCTGATGGAAGAATGCTGATGGAAGTCAAAAGGAAGCGATCTTTTACAAATCTCATACAAAGCGTGCCAACTCCGAAAAAAAGAACACAGATAGGAACAAATGATTATATCAAAATATACTTTCTGTCTGAGCATTTTCACTTTCGGAGAGAAGCACCTTTAATTTCAGGACGCATGGAAGGAAGATTTTAGGTATGATTTTGCTGGTGTTCCAACCGACAACGATTTCTATAAACTGTTAATTTGTGTATACACACATCAACAGTCAATAGAGAATACACTTGACGAATCACATACCAGAACGCTCATAAGTTAAAAGCGACTCATTATAGAAACACACACCGGTTATATATATATATATATATATATATATATATATATATATATATATATATATATATATATATATATATATATATATATATATATATATATATATAACGAGCGTATATATGTTTTTTTGTCCAACATATAGCCGTTTTGGTGCCTTCCACATGAGGAGCATAACGAACATACGATTACCACACACACAACGTAAAAATAATTAGGGTCCAATTTTTTAAGGGAAATTATATTGGAAAAAAGATTAAACTGTTCAAGTAAAAAAATGAAAGAGCACAAACGCACACGAAAATATATTATTAAACGTAATTAAGTAAAGAATGAGATGCCGCAAAAGAAAAAAAAAGAGAGTGACAGTTGTAAAAAAAAATAATATATGTTAACTAGAAAGAAATAAAATAAGAAAAGAAATAAAAGAACACAAACACTATTTTCCATACACATGCAAACACATCTGAATGTCAAAGGAAAAGAAAGAAAAAAGCAATAAAAGAATACAACGTTACAACGTTACAACGTTACAAGGCACACGCATGCCCCCCCCAAAAAAAAACAAAGAAAAAAACAGTACTGTAGAAAAAAAACAAATAACAAAAACACACGTATAGACACAAAGTAAGAGAGAGAGAGAGATAGAGAGAGAGAGAGAGAGAGAGAGAGAGAGAGAGAGAGAGAGAGAGAGAGCGCGAAAAAATACGAACTGGAAGAAAAACACGAAAACATACAGACACACACGAAGTCAGTTTGTCATACTTGTGAAATTGTCTCAATGGTTGAAGTTTGTTTTTATACCTGCCAATTAAAGTCTAGAAACAAGCTATGGCGATATAAACATGATCTTGTTATAATCGGAAGATATGAAGATGAACGCACTTTTAAAGATTCTGTCGTCTGGGTTACGTCGTGGCTACCGAGAAAGAAGGCCGATGCATATGACAGCGTAACGTCACTTCCTGATTAAGTTGTAGGTATAGACAGCTTCCGGTATTCAACCACGTGGTCATGCTAACAGGCATAAAAAATATGGCTACCAATATGTGTTACCGATTGTCCATGTATGTTCTAAAGAGAAAGAACAATTCTCCATTCGGATAATAATTATTATAATTGCACATTTGGGATAATTCTAATAAAAATATCGTAAGTGAATTCGTGTTTGAACATTTATTTTGATCGGAGATAGTCGAATATTTCATTTTATTTATTTATTTATTTTTTTTACTGCAGAACAAACAATTTTTATATATTTTTCAGTCCGTTCTTTTAATAATAAATAAAACATTTTCACTGAGTATTTAAAATATTTTAAAGTAAGCATTTTTTCACGTCAGTTTTTTTTTAACGATCGGTGAATTATCAATATTTTAGCACCGGGCGTAATTTATTTCTGTGAAATATATTTAAAACTTTAATTTTTTGTTTTTTATAACATTTTACCTGTAAATAATTTACATGACGGGTTTGTTTTACTATACACATAGATTCGAAAAAGTTGTCAAAAAACAAATATATAACAAATAAATGTTATCAAAGGGAAGATAAGTTACTTCTCTACCAAATATGCCGACATTTTTCTTTTTAAAATATATCGATCAACATTGTATTATTTTCGAAGCGATTACACGTTTTAAAGTGTGTAAAACCACTAAAAACCTTTCCAGATAGGTAGAAGAGTAACTTATCTTGCCTTTACATTTATTTGGTCTATATTTGATTATTGACCACTTTTTCGAATCTATGTGTATAATAATACAAAACCCTTAAAACATATCCAGTTAGGTAGAAAAGTAACTTATCCTGCCTTTGATAACATTTATTTGTTATATATTTGTTTTTTGACAACTTTTTCGAATCTATGTGTACGGTGATACAAACCCAAAATGTAATTTAACTTGAAAATAATATTTAAAATACACGTGCGTACACTGCACAAGCACCATTATTAGTAATAATTATTATAGTAATAATAATAATAATAATAAACTGGTGTAGATGACATCGACTGGCGCCACACCACACCAACTAGTTGTGAAGAGTCAGGGAGGATGGAAAGATCGAGGTGAGAGAGTATTGACCAAATCTCCACTGGAAGTCTGCAGTTCAAATCTGGTACTTTTGGGAGGCATTTTGTCACCCAACCCCCAGGAAACACTAATGGCCGATGCCAACGATAAATCAGTGGCAATGACTGTTGCGATAACATGCACAAGAAGGGGAGAACACTGGAAATCTGGGGAAACTTGTTGTCACTTGGCCTCCAGGGAACACCACAGGTTACTGCCAGTGAGCGATCACTGATAATTGCCCGTGAGACAACTAATATGCTACACATTTTGATGAAAATCATGGGGAAAAATGGACATTAAAAGAACAGAAAACGAAAACTTTAAATATAATTTCTGTATTTAAAGTAATAGTTTAAATATTTCAACATATAATCTTGTGTGGGGAAAATCCAGCTTCCCAATAAGGGGCACTCTGGATAGGAACAAAAATAATCTCAGTCATGAAAGATTTCTCCTCCACCGACTGAGGACATAAAAGGTAAAGTGTAGCATCAAAACAGATACTACACTGATCTTGTTCCGAAGGCCAAAAATATTTGTTTAATGTTTCTTTAATTGTTTGTTCCGTAAATTCATAATTCAGTTTTATCAGTTTTAAATTGTATATTGCTTTAAAATTACTTAATTTTAGAAAGATAATATTTATATTTTATACTGAATAAAGTTCAGTTTAAGTATTAATCGAACTGTGTTCCTTTTTATTTTTTAAAAAAATGTTATATTGTTCTTTTTCAAATGTCCCTCATATAGTACTGACAGTCTGACAAATCTTACCTACATTGCCTGCAGACATTTTTCAGTTAACAGGCCTTCTTCTTACTCTCGGTGGCCGTGGTTACGTTCTCAGTTTGAACAAAGTCGATGTGTTTTTGTTTAATCAATTAAGGACTGAGGATTTTTTTAATGTTTTGATACTCCACTATCCAACAGATGTGAATAGCAGTATTAAATAAAAAAGCAAATATTCTTCAATAAGCCTGAAATACCCCTCCTAGACATTATATCTCTTTTTGGTTGCGTAGTGTAATATCTGTTTTATTGTTCTGATACCATCGTCCTTGCATTATCGCCTCCTTTGGGCAGAGATAATGTAGTATGTATTCTGTTGTCATGATGCGATTCAATTTATTACGTCTTTCTTTGAGGCAATCTTGTATATGCTCGTTTGTCATATCTATACTATCGATTCAGTGTATGGTACTTTTGTAAGGGAAGGGGTATCCATTATATTGGCACTTGCGCGCGCATGTATCTATCAACACAGTAAAAAATAAACTGTATTTTACATAAGTTAGCCTCATAAACATCTACCATATTTATACCAATTATTTATTAATAAATATTAATTGAATAACACTTTGGATCAAAATACATTTGACATTCGCGTTGGACTACTTATTTGTGAATGCCAATATATTCACTAGTGGTCTCTTCATTGGACAAGCGAAAAAATATGGACCACGAATTCCACTTACCTATATCTGGATCATACTCCATTATAAATCGTTTCGTGATGTATTTCACTGTTAAGGCTGAAAAATATAGACAAAATTCTTAAGTCAAACTTTTATTTGCTAAATCGTCGTAAAATTTTTCTGCATTTTATTATTTCAAAAATAATCTAAACAAATTCAATAATTATCTTATGTATTTCCATGAATGAGTTTTAAATGATTATTTTTGATACAATATGAAAGCAAATTAAACAAAAGAGTGCACAATCAAAACAAACATGAATTGCCAAGGTATATAAATGAAAGAGAATGCATACAGACTATATTACACACACCCACACACACGTATTAATCTATGAATCTTCAGCGATAAACACCGGTTGAACTGGAAACGTGACAAAATTGCTCGTCGTAAATATGTCGTCACATTAGCATGCCAACGCAACATTTTTCATCTTTCCGCAAACAT